>NC_058520.1:540908582-541056082 GCF_904849725.1 Hordeum vulgare subsp. vulgare | reverse complement strand
ACCAAATGCTAGAAAGGCTATCAAAACACACACACTTATGCTTTCTAGACGGTTATTCAGGTTTCTCGCAAATACCTGTTGCACAATCTGATCAAGAGAAAACCACTTTCACCTGCCCTTTCGGTACCTTTGCCTATAGACGTATGCCTTTTGGCTTATATAATGCACCTGCCACCTTCCAAAGATGTATGATGGCTATATTCTCTGACTTTTGTGAAAAGATCGTCGAGGTTTTTCTGGATGACTTCTCCGTTTACGGGTCTTCCTTTGATGATTGCCTCAGCAACCTTGATCGAGTCTTACAGAGATGCGAAGAAACCAACCTCGTCTTCAATTGGGAGAAGTGCCACTTTATGGTTAATGAAGGTATCGTCTTAGGACACAAAATTTCTGAGAGAGGCATTGAAGTTGATAAGGCTAAGGTTGATGCAATTGAGAAAATGCCTTGCCCCACATATATCAGAGGTATACGAAGTTTCCTATGTCATGTTGGTTTCTATAGAAGGTTCATTAAAGACTTATCTAAGATTTCTAGGCCTCTTACCAACCTCTTGCAGAAGGATGTTCCTTTTGTTTTTGATGAGGATTGTGAGGAAGCCTTTGAAATACTTAAGAAGGCTTTGATAACCGCACCTATTGTTCAACCACCTGACTGGAACTTGCCCTTTGAAATCATGTGTGACGCTAGTGATTACACTGTTGGTGCTGTTCTAGGACAGAGAATTGACAAGAAGTTGAATGTCATTCACTACGCTGGTAAAACTCTAGACAGTGCCCAAAGAAACTATGCCACTGCGGAGAAGGAATTTTTAGCAGACGTGTTGGCATGTGAAAAGTTTAGATCTTACATAGTTGACTCCAAAGTCACTATTCACTCTGATCATGCTGCTATTAAGTACCTCATGGAGAAGAAGGACGCTAAGCCTAGGCTGATCAGATGGGTTCTCCTGCTACAGGAATTTGATATGCACGTCGTTGACCGAAAGGGTGCTGATAACCCTGTAGCAGATAACTTGTCTAGGCTAGAGAATGTCCTTGATGACCCACTACCTATTGATGACAGCTTTCCTGATGAGCAATTAAATGCCATCCGCACTTCACATAGTGCACCGTGGTATGCCGATTATGCAAACTATAACGTAGCCAAATACATACCACCCAGTTTCACCTATCAGCAAAAGAAGAAATTCTCCTTTGATTTGAGACACTACTTTTGGGATGATCCTCACCTTTATAAGGAAGGAGTAGATGGTGTTATTAGACGTTGTGTGCGTGAACATGAACAGGGACAGATCCTGCAGAAGTGTCATTCCGAAGCCTACGGAGGACACCATGCTGGAGATAGAACTGCCCATAAGGTATTGCAATCAGGTTTCTATTGGCCCACTCTCTTCAAGGATGCCTGTAAGTTTGTCTTGTCTTGTGACGAATGCCAAAGAATAGGGAACATCAGTAAGCGTCAGGAAATGCCTATGAACTATTCACTTGTCATTGAAACATTTGATGTCCGGGGCTTTGATTATATGGGACCCTTCCCGAGTTCCAATGGGTACACTCACATCATAGTTGCTGTGGATTACGTTACTAAGTGGGTAGAAGCTATCCCCACTAAAAATGCTGATCACCACACCTCTATTAAGATGCTTAAAGAAGTCATATTCCCAAGATTTGGAGTCCCTAGATACTTGATGACTGATGGCGGTTCACACTTCGTTCATGGTGTTTTCCGCAAGATGCTAGCTAAGTATGATGTCAACCATAGAGTTGCATCTGCTTATCATCCTCAGTCCAGTGGTCAAGTAGAGTTGACTAATAGGGAGATCAAGTTGATCTTACAAAAGACCGTCAATAGATCTCGAAAGAACTGGTCTAGCAAACTTGACGATGCACTATGGGCTTATAGGACTGCTTATAAGAATCCCATGGGCATGTCACTGTATAAAATGGTTTACGGTAAGGCCTGTCATTTACCTCTTGAGCTGGAACACAAAGATTATTGGCCAATCAAAGAGCTCAACTTTGATTTCAAACTTCCGGTGAGAAGCGGTTGTTTGATATCAGCTCGTTAGATGAATAGAGAGCCCAGGCATACGAGAATGCCAGGTTGTTCAAGGAAAAGGTTAAGAGATGGCACGACAAACGAATACAGAAACGAGAGTTCAATGTAGGTGATTATGTCTTGCTATACAATTCTCGTTTGAGATTCTTTGCAGGCAAGCTTCTCTCTAAATGGGAAGGTCCCTATGTTGTTGAGGAAGTATATCGTTCCGGTGCCATCAAAATCAATAACACGGAAGGAAATTTTCCTAGAGTGGTAAATGGGCAAAGAATCAAGCATTACATCTCTGGTACTGCCATAAATGTTGAGACCAATATCATCAATGTCATAACTCCAGAGGAGTACATAAGGGATGTTTATCAGCCTCTTTCAGACCTTGAAAACGAAATTGTATCTGTTTCGGTAAAAAATTGGACTCCGATACTTTTCCAATAGGAAATTTCTTCCGTTTTGGAATTTTTGGAAAATTAGAAAAATAAAAAGCAGTCCGGAGAGCGAACGAGGCGGCCACAAGCCCTACCACTGCCCCTACCCCCTGGTGGCGGAGGGCAAGCTTGTGGGTACCTAGTGTGCCTCCCGGACTCCGTTTTCTTGCGGAGGACTCCTTCTGGCCCAGAAAAAATCAATATATCGTCGCCCGAAGGTTTTGATCTCCGTATCGCGTAGTTTTCCTCTGTTTTCGTTTCGAGCTTGTTGTCTGCCACAGATTTAGAGCAAAGATGTCTCAGGAATATGTTGGGGAGAATGATCTTCACCAAGTTCATGAGGAAGTAGATGCTGATCTGAAAAGAGTAGAAGTCACGGAAGCCAGGGACCAAGCTAAGGAGAAAACCCAAGCTAGGGAGGAAGTTCAACCTATGTTCAACATTGAAGACGTTGAAGGAGTAGATTTTCTCCAACCCTTCCTCCACGTGCTGTCTCCATCCTTGATTGAACTCTTGAGGTTTTGCGAAACAACTCGTGCTCGCAATATTTCTCTTTCTCGTGAAGTTGTTTTGCTTGAAAACCATGTCACAGATCTCAAAGGTATAAATCAAAGAATGATAGCTCTCTTGGAATCAAAGGCGACAAGAACACCACCATCACCACCAAAGGAAGACAACTAAGCATTGGTATGGGCAATCCCCTTGGCTTCTGCCAAGCTTGGGGGAGTTGCCGTGGTAGCGTATCACCTTTATATATTTTGCTCTTACCTTTGTTTTAGTTCTTTCCTTTTCAGTTTTTATTTCTTCTTTTAGAGGAATAAGTCTTTAGTTTTTAGTTTGAGTCTTTTGCTTTTGTCTCTCCCCCGATGTATTCGAGCTTACGAGCTATATAATAAAGAGTGTCTTAGTTAAGGGCTTTGCTTTGTGCCATGATCAAAAGTATGAAAAGAACGATAGCATGAAAGATCATGAGACGATCTTATGGAAAGTGATAACATCACTTATGACACGTATGATGATTGAAACTTGTTGAGAATAAATCAACATAGACCTCAGTCATTGTTGCAATTAATAAGAAGTAATAATAAAAGAGAGGTTCACATATAAATATATCATCTTAGACACTTTTTACAATTGTGAGCACTCACCAAACTATTACATGCCTAGGAGTAGATGTTGGACAAGGAAGACAACATAATGAATTGTGTTTGCTTGGTTCCAAACAATGTTATATGATTAGAGATCCCTTAGCATGTGACAATTGCTTCCACCTCATATTAGCCAAAACTCCCGTACCAAGTAGAGATACTACTTGTGCATCCATAAACCTCCAACCCAGTTTTGCCATGAGAGTCCCCCATACCTACCTATGGATTGAATAAGATCCTTCAAGTAAGTTGTCATCGGTGCAAGCAATAAAAATTGCTCTCTAATATGTATGATCTATTAGTGTGTGGAAAATAAGCTTTGTACGAACCTGTGATGAGGAAGACATAAAAGCGACAGACTGCATAATAAAGTTCTTTATCACAGGAGGCAATATAAAGTGACGTTCCTCCGCACTAAGAGGACACGCATTCAAACCTCAAAAGTGCATGACAACCTATGCTTCCCTCTGTGAAGGGCCTATCTTGTACCTTTACTTTTTACCCTTGTAAGAGTCATGGTGATCTTCACCAATTCCCTTTTTGCCTTTGTCTTGGCTACTGTCACATGTTGGGGAAAGATCTATATTCATATATCAACTTGGAGTTGAGTACTCATGCTTTATTGTTGTTGACTTTATCCTTGAGGTAAACCGTTGGGAGGCAAAACTATAAGCCCCTATCTTCCTGTGTGTCCAGCTGAAACTTTGATACCATGAGTACCACATGAATTGTAACAATTGTGGAAAACAAAAGAGATAATTGAGTATGTGGGTTTGCCTTACAAGCTCTTATTTGACTCTTTCTGATGTTGTGATAAATTGCAATTGCTTCAATGACTATGGACTATTGTTGGTTACTTCTCGGTAAGGTTTTTGCTTCATGCTTTGCTTTGTGAAGGAATTGTTACTTTCCCATAAGAATCTTTATGATGTATTGCTGTTCTATGTGTGATCATGATGCCCTCATGTCCGTATTATGTTTTATCGACACCTTCGTCCCTCAACATGTGGACATGTTTATGGAACTTGGCTTTCGCTTGAGGACAAGCAAGGTCTAAGCTTGGGGCAGTTGATACGTCCATTTTGCATCCTGCTTTCATGTTTATATTTATTGCTTTTTGGGATATTATATTACTTGTGGTACCATATTTATGCCTTTTCTCTCTTATTTTGCAAGGTTTATTTGAAGAGGGAGAATTCAGGCAGCTGGAATTCTGGACTGGAAAAGGAGCAAATCCTAGTCCACTATTCTGCACATCTCCAAATGCCCTGAAAAGTTACGTGGATTTTTTCTGGATTATATAAAAAATATTGGGCGAAAGAACTACCGGAGGGGGGCCACCAGGGCTCCACAAGCCCTGCCACCGCCACCACCCCTGGTGGCGGAGTGGGGGCTTGTGGGCTCCCTGACGTCCCACTAGCCCCCTCTTTTGCTATATGAAGCGTCCTGGTCCAGAAAAAATCAATCGGGAGCTTTTTCTTGGTTTCACCGCCGCCACGAGGCGGAACTTGAGCAGATCCAATCTAGAGCTCCGGCACGACGATCCTGCCGGGCAAACTTCCCTCCTGGAGGGGGAAATCGTCGCCATCGTCATCACCAACACTCCCAAGACTTTGTTCATGCTTGTCCCTTGCTACAAAAGGGATTGGGCCACTTGCTGCACCGTTGCTACTACTTGTTACTTGTCACTTTTTGCTCACTACGTTTCACCTCACTACACCATCACTTGTTACCGCTACTTTGAGTGCTTGCAGTTATTATCTTGCTGAAATCCGTTTATCAGAGCCTTCTGCTCCTCGTTGGGTTCGACACTCTTACTTATCAAAAGGGCTACGATTGATACCCTATACTTGTGGGTAATCATACACTCACATCTTACTTGTTGTGGATTACGTCACTAAGTGGGTAGAAGCTATCCCCATTAAAAATGCTGATCACCACACCTCTATTAAGATGCTTAAAGAAGTCATTTTCCCAAGATTTGGAGTCCCTAGATATTTGATGACTGATGGCGGTTCACACTTCATTCATGGTGTTTTCCGCAAGATGCTCGCTAAGTATGATGTCGACCATAGAGTTGCATCTCCTTATCATCCTCAGTCTAGTGGTCAAGTGGAGTTGAGTAATAGGAAGATCAAATTGATCCTACAAAAGACCGTCAATAGATCTCGAAAGAATTGGTCTAGCAAACTTGACAATGCACTATGGGCTTATAGGACTGCTTATAAGAATCCCATGGGCATGTCGCCATATAAAATGGTTTACGGTAAGGCCTGTCATTTACCTCTTGAGCTGGAACACAAAGCTTATTGGGCAATCAAAGAGCTCAACTTTGATTTCAAACTTGCCGGTGAGAAGCGGTTGTTTGATATCAGCTCGTTAGATGAATGGAGGGACCAGGCATATGAGAATGCCAAGTTGTTCAAGGAAAAGGTTAAGGGATGGCACGATAAACGAATACAAAAACGAGAGTTCAATGTAGGTGATTATGTCCTGCTATACAATTCTCGTTTAAGATTCTTCACAGGCAAGCTTCTCTCTAAATGGGAAGGTCCTTACATTATCGAGGAAGTATATCATTCTGGTGCCATCAAAATCAATAACACGGAAGGAAATTTTCCTAGAGTGGTAAATGGACAAAGAATCAAGCATTACATCTCTGGTACTCCCATAAATGTTGCGACCAATATCATCAATATCATAACTCCAGAGGAGTACATAAGGGATGTTTCTCAGCCTGTTTCAGACCGTGAAAACGAAGAGGTATCTGTTTCGGTAATAAATTGGACTCGGATGCTTTTCCAATAGGAAATTTCCTCCGTTTTGGAATTTTTGGAAAATTAGAAAAATAAAAAGCAGTCCGGAGAGCGCACGAGGCGGCCACAAGCTTGGAAGCCGCCACCTACCCCCTGGTGGCGGCTAGGGGGCTTGTGGGCACGTCGTGTGCCTCCCGGACTCCGTTTTCTTGCGGAGCACTCCTTCTGGTCTAGAAAAAATCAATATATATTCGCCCGGAGGTTTTGATCTCCGTATCGCGCAGTTTTCCTCTGTTTTCGTTTCGAGCCTGTTTCTGTGGCAGATCTAGATCATCATGACTTCCCCAAACGCTCCTAAGGACAAGATCTTCGAGAAGGTCATCAATCCCTACCTCAAGGAAGTGCTGAAACACCCTCAATCTATCAAGATGAGCGAGGGGATGTTGCACATCCGTGATGTTGAGGGGCCTAAGAAGACCGGAAGCATGGAGACTAGGCTCGAAGCAATGGAGCAACAAGTCTTCAAGTGCCAAGGGATGGTGGAGCGTGGACTCAACGCCAACCACATGATGATCACGGAGTTCACTAGCAATCACAAGATGGATGTCATTGACATTGGGAAACACCTCTCCAGGCTCTATGACAGGGTTGATCAACTTTAGGGCCAGATCTATGACCTGCAGAACCAAAACTGTGAGTATGAGTACATATTTAAATCAATAAGGTTGGCTGCCTATTCTGCACAACTCCAAATGCCCTGAAAATTTACGTGGAATTTTTTGGGATTATATAAAAAATATTGGGCGAAAGAAGTACCAGAGGGGAGCTACCAGTGCGCCACAAGCCTGGTAGCCGACACCCCCTGGTGGCAGCTAGCAAGCTTGTGGGCTCCCTGACGGCCCACTAGCCCCCCTCTTTTGCTATATGAAGGGTTTCGTTCCAGAAAAAAATCAATCGGGAGCTTTTTCGTGGTTTCGCCGCCGCCACGAGGCGGAACTTGAGCAGATCCAGTCTAGAGCTCCGGCAGGACGATCCTGCCGGGGAAACTTCCCTCCCGGAGGGGGAAATCATCGCCATCGTCATCACCAACACTCCTCTCGTCGGAGGAGAGGCATCTTCATCAACATCTTCATCAGCACCATCTCCTCTCCAATCCCTAGTTCATCTCTTGTAACCAATCTCCATCTCACGACTCCGATTGGTACTTGTAAGGTTACTAGTAGTGTTGATTACTCTTTGTAGTTGATGCTAGTTGGATTACTTGGTGGAAGAGTTTATGATCAGATCCTTGATGCTATTCATTACACCTCTGATCATGATTATGATTATGCTTTGTGAGTAGTTACTTTTGTTCCTGAAGACATGGGATAAGTCATGCTGATAATAGTCATGTGAATTTTATATTCGTTCGGTATTTTGATATGTTGTTGTTGGAATTATGCCCTAGAGGCAATAATAAATATAGTTATTATTATAATTCTTTTATCAAGATAATCGTTTATTATCCATGCTATAATTGTATTGAATGAAGACTTATATACATGTGTGGATACATAGACAAAACACTGTCCCTAGCAAGCCTCTAGTTGGCTAGCCAGTTGATCAAAGATAGTCAGTGTCTTCTGATTATGAACAAGGTGTTGTTGCTTGATAACTGGATCACGTCATTAGGAGAATCACGTGATGGACTAGACCCAAACTAATAGACGTAGCATGTTGATCGTGTCATTTTGTTGCTACTGTTTTCTGCGTGTCAAGTATTTGTTCCTATGACCATGAGATCATATAACTCACTGACACCGGAGGAATGCTTTGTGTGTATCAAACATCGCAACAAACTGGGTGACTATAAAGATGCTCTACAGGTATATACGAAGGTGTTCGTTGAGTTAGTATGGATCGAGACTGGGATTTGTCACTCCGTGTGACGGAGAGGTATCTCGGGGCCCACTCGGTAATACAACATCACACACAAGCCTTGCAAGCAATGTGACTTAGTGTAAGTTGCGGGATCATGTATTACAGAACGAGTAAAGAGACTTGCCAGTAAACGAGATTGAAATGGGTATGCGGATACTGACGATCGAATCTCGGGCAAGTAACATACCGAAGGACAAAGGGAATGACATACGGGATTATATGAATCCTTGGCACTGAGGTTCAAACGATAAGATCTTCGTAGAATATGTGGGATCCAATATGGGCATCCAGGTCCCGCTATTGGATATTGACCGAGGAGTCACTCGGGTCATGTCTGCATAGTTCTCGAACCCGCAGGGTCTGCACACTTAAGGTTCGACGTTGTTTTATGCATATTTGAGTTATATGGTTGGTTACCGAATGTTGTTCGGAGTCCCGGATGAGATCACGGACGTCACGAGGGTTTCTGGAATGGTCCGGAAACAAAGATTGATATATAGGATGACCTCATTTGATTGTTGGAAGGTTTTCGGAGTTGCCGGGAATGTGCTGGGAATGACGAATGGGTTCTGGGTGTTCACTGGGGGGGGGGCAACCCACCCCGGGGAAGCCCATAGGCCTTGGGGGTGGCGCACCAGCCCTTCGTGGGCTGGTGGGACAGCCCAAGAAGTCCCTATGCGCCAAAGGATAATAAATCAAAGAGAAAAAAAGGGGGAGGTGGGAAAGGAGAGAAGGACTCCACCTTCCCATCCTAGTTGGATTCGGTTTGGAAGGGGAGGACTTCCCCCATTGGTTCGGCCGACCCCCTTGGGGCTCCTTGAGCCTCAAGGCAAGGCCCCTCCCCTCCCACATATATATACAAAGGTATTAGGGCTGATTTGAGAAAACTTTTAAAAGGCAGCCCGACCACATACCTCCACGGTTTTACCTCTAGATCGCGTTTCTGCGGAGCTCGGGCGGAGCCCTGCCGAGATCAGATCACCACCAACCTCCGGAGCGTCGTCACGCTGCCGGAGAACTCATCTACCTCTCCGTCTCTCTTGCTGGATCAAGAAGGCCGAGATCATCGTCGAGCTGTACGTGTGCTGAACGCGGAGGTGCCGTCCGTTCGGCACTAGATCGTGGGACGGATCGCGGGACGGTTCGTGGGACGGTTCGCGGGGCGGATCGAGGGACGTGAGGACGTTCCACTACATCAACCGTGTTCACTAACGCTTCTGTTGTGCGATCTACAAGGGTACGTAGATCGGAAATCCCCTCTCGTAGATGGACATCACCATGATAGGTCTTCGTGCGCGTAGGAAATTTTTTGTTTCCCATGCGACGTTCCCCATCAGTTGTATGTTGTATTTTCCTCTAGTGGTGTTATGTGAACGTCGACTACATAACACTTCACCATACTTGGCCCTAGAGGAAGGCATTGGGGAGTAGTAAGTAGATGATGGGTTGCTCGAGTGACAGAAGCTTAAAACCCCAGTCTATGCGTTGCTTCGTAAGGGGCTAATTTGGATCCACTAGTTTAATGCTATGGTTAGACGTTGTCTTAATTCTTCTTTCGTAGTTGCGGATGCTTGCGAGAGGGGTTAATCATAACTGGGATGCTTGTCCAAGTAAGGGTAGTACCCACATATCAAACTATCAAAGTAACGAACGCGAATCATATGAACATGATGAAACTAGCATGACTGAAATTCCCATGTGTCCTCGGGAGCGTTTTTCCTCCTATAAGACTTTGTTCAGGCTTGTCCCTTCCTACAAAAGGGATTGGGCCACTTGCTGCACCGTTACTACTACTTGTTACTTGTTACTTTTCGCTTGCTACGTTTCACCTCACTACACCATCACTTGTTACCGCTACTTTCAGTGCTTGCAGTTATTACCTTGCTGAAAACTGTTTACCAGAGCCTTCTGCTCCTTGTTGGGTTCGACACTCTTACTTATCGAAAGGACTACGATTGATACCCTATACTTGTGGGTCATCAGTGGTCACGAGGATAGTGGTCGAGGACAGGACGTGGTAGCAGGCATGTTGTTAAGAGGGGAACTCGATACCTTGCTCGAGCTGTTGTTGGGGTGGGTGAGACGGGAGTAGTCTGCCTTGTAATAGTGTGTGGAGTGCGGTTCTGGTCGGTGTTGTAGTGGTTGTAAGTCTGTAACATCGACGGTATTTTGGGGTTCTACACCCTCCCCCTCCTTTTATAATATATGATGCGCACACTCATGCGTATTTGAGAAAAAGTGTATAATTAGCATATCAATTTGCCAGTAAGGATCTTCGTATCTCATCCTCGTGCATAAAAAACTTAAAAATAGGCCCAAGTGGATTGTAAAAATCCTAATATTTTCTTCTCAAACCGAGACCAAAGAATTTTTTTCCTATTTTTCTTACGACATTCCTTTAAACCAAAGGTGTGAATAGTACCACCGTAACAAAAGGATGGAATTATTTTTTGCAGCCTAAAGACTAGGGTGGTGCAGGACTTTAGGTTCTTCAAACAAGCACTATTGGCTCGCCAAGCTTGGCATTTGATGTCTAACACGGAAAAGTCTTTGTGCCCAAGTCCTCAAAGCTAGATACTATCATCATGGTAATCTAGTAGATATGGCGTTTTCTCGCAATGCATCCTCGTCATGGTAAGCTGTTAGTCATGACCTCAATCTCTTGAAGAAGGGTCTTATATGGCGAGTGTGGAATGGGCAAAGCATCCGGGCGTGGAGAGATAACTGGATTCCATGGCCCCACTCATATAAACCCTTGTCTACGCATGAGCACTAGCGCATACGTTGTGTATCTGATCTACTCAACAATAATGGTTCTTGGAATGTGGAGCTTCTATAGAATCACTTCATACCGACAAATGTACTTGAGATTTTGTAGATAAGAGCATCGCTGAGACTTGGGGAAGACGTTATTGTATGGGGCCCGAGGAAGCTAGGTGTATTTATGGTAAAATCTTTGTATACCCTTGCTTTTGAGGAGGTTAATAGGGCAACTGCAGTGGCGTCGAGTACTTCTCAGATGGGAGTAGGAGGTGCTGGCAGTATATATGGCGATGCAATGTGCCACCCAGTATGCAAAATTTTGCTTGGAGATTGTCGATTGACTCATTACCAACTTAGAAAAACAAACATAAGATTGGTCTTGAAATATCCAGCACATGCCTAACCTGTGGTATATATGGAGGAGGAGGACAATTTGCATCTGTGTGTTAAATGTCAATTTGGACGGGACCTCTATGTTGAAAATATGCCCTAGAGGCAATGATAAAATAGTTATTATTATATTTCATGTTTCAAAATAATCGTTTATTATCCATGCTATAATTGTATTGAATGAAAGCATAGATACATGTGTGGATATATAGACAAAACAATGTCCCTAGTAAGCCTCTAGTTGGCTAGCCAGTTGATCAAGGATGGTTAAGGTTTTCTGACCATATGCAAGTGTTGTCAGTTGATAACTGGATCACATCATTAGGAGAATCATGTGATGGACAAGACCCAAACTATAAACGTAGCATGTGATCTTGTCATTTTGTTGCTATTGTTTGTTGCGTGTCAAGTATTCATTCCTATGACCATGAGATCATGTAACTCACTGACACCGGAGGAATACCTTGTGTGTATCAAACGCCACAACGTTACTGGGTGACTATAAAGTTGCTCTACAAGTATCTCCGAAGGTGTCCTTTGAGTTAGCATGGATCAAGACTGTGATTTGTCACTCCGTGTGACGGAGAGGTATCTCGGAGCCCACTCGGTAATACAACATCACATACAAGCCTTGCAAGCAATGTGACTCAAGTGTAACTCACGGGATCTTGTATTACGGAACGAGTAAAGAGACTTGCCGATAACGAGATTGAAATAGGTATAGGGATACCGACGATCAAATCTCGGGCAAGTAACATACCGAAGGACAAAGAGAATGTTATACGGGATTATATGAATCCTTGGCACAGAGGTTCAACCGATAAGATCTTCATAGAATATGTAGGATCCAATATGGACATCCAGGTCCCGCTATTGGATATTGGCCGAGGAGTGTCTCGGGTCATGTCTGCATAGTTCTCAAACCCGCAGGGTCTGCACACTTAAGGTTCGGTGATGTTTTAGTATAGTTGAGTTATATGTGATGGTGACCGAAGGTTGTTCGGAGTCCCGGATGAGATCACGGGCGTCGCGAGGGTTTCTGCAATGGTCTGGAAACGAAGATTGATATATAGGATGGTTTCATTTGGTCACCGGAAAGATTTCGGGCATTACCGAGAGTGTACCGGGAGTGACGAATGGGTTTCGGGTATTCATCGGGAGGGGCCCACCCACCCGGGGGTGAGCCCAATAGCACTAGGGTGGCGCACCAGCCCTTAATGGGCTGATGAGGCCAGCCCAAGTGGGCTATGGCGCCACAAGGAGAAAAACCAAAGGAAAGAAAAAAAAGGAAAGAGGGAGGTGGGAAGGAAGGAGTGGACTCCATCCCCCAAACCGAATTGGGGTGGGAGTCCACCTCCTCCCCTTCGGTCGGCGCCCTTGGGGATCCCTTGAGTCCCTAGGCTAGCCCCTCCCCTCCTCCTATATATATTGGTGGTTTTAGGGCTTTTGAGATATAACTTTGCCACGTGCAACTCAAACCTATACCATGTAGTTCTTCCTCTAGATTAGATTTCTGCGGAGCTCGGGCGGAGCCCTGCAAGAATAGATCATCACCAACACCGGTGCGCCGTCACGCTGCCGGAGAACTCATCTACTTCCCCGTCTCTCTTGCTGGATCAAGAAGGCGGAGATCGTCATCGAGCTGTACGTGTGCTGAACGCGGAGGTGACGTCCGTTCGGTGCTAGATCGGGATGGATCGTGGGACGACGGTGATTTGAATCAAGAAGCTGTACCACTACATCAACCGCGTTTCTTAACGCTTCCCGCTTAGAGATCTACAAGGGTATGTGGATCCGGTCTCCCTTTCATAGATGAACATCACCATGATAGGTCTTTGTGTGCGTAGGAAATTTTTTGTTTCCCATGCAACGTTCCTCTACACTCTACTTAGCAATGGCTGAGATGTGGGAATTACCAGAACTTGAAATGATGGAACCCAATGTAAAAGAGTGGCTACTACAAGTCCTTGTTCTATTTTTAGAGATTCAAGCATGATGTTGCTAATTTTCTAGAGAAGTTGGTATGTACGTAATGAACTAGTACATTTCAAGACTGCTCCGCTTTTGGTCGTCTCAATGAGGTTCTCGCAGGACTACATGGATGTTGTATCCTGCTTCAAGGCGAGCTCCCCATTAGATCAGGCAAAAGGGAAGCAAAGCTTAAGTTTCAATCAAAACACCATATTGCATGTGCGTGAGCCTACCCCTGAAAAGCCATGGAGGCCACCCCAGCTTGGTTGGTTAAAGTTGAATACGGACGGGTCCTACTCGACTGATAGTGGCGCGGGAGTGGTGATGATTCTATGTGACAATACGGGGGTCGTTGTCTTTTTATCGTGCAAATTTTTCTTCTCATGTAGAGACACGGTGGAAGCTGAATTGTGTGCATGCATGGAGGGTCTTTTCTTTGCAATCCAATGATCACAAATGTCGGTTGAAATTGAGATGGACTTAAGCACGGCGGTGGCGATGATTTTATGTGGTGAAACAAACCGTTCGATTTATGCTTCATTGGTTGGTGAAATCAAGTATCTATTAAGCCTTCGGCAAACTTATATTACTCTTATTTCTCACACAGAATAAAGCAAGTAATAGGCTGACTAGTTTTGCTAGAGTAGAAGGTTGGGCCATGACTTGGATTGGTTCACGGCCTCATGATGTTTTGAAGTTTGTCCTAGATGATTGTAAGGACTTGATGATTGAGTAATACAAGTATTATTCCCGCAAAAAGGAAGTAAGAAAAAATTCTATTCCTTTGTGTTCCTTCCACTTCTCCTTTGAACCAAAGGTGGCCTTCGGCAAATTTAGCAATCCAATTCATGTGACAAAACCAACACCACGATCGAAAGCTTAGAAGCATTCTGTGGAGTAGTACCGGTACTTCGCTGCTAATTAAGCCAACCAAAAAGCCCGTTCAGCTGGTAGTTTGCTTCGGCCTGTGTGTGCTGCCTTGGCTTCATCGGGAGGCAATGGCATACCACTAGATGCCAATCAACACGGTTGTCCCACACTCCCACCGAGCCGAGGGGTGTTTAACCGGACAATGGGCCCAGATGCCGATTCCGTAACCATCAAATTCCAACGACCGGTTGAGTATCTCGCATATAAAAAAGACAACGAGCACAAGTCCTCAGACCACAATGGTTTCAGATTTCTCTCTACAGTGGCACGTACTCGTACTCCCTCGTTTTGGTTTCTCCGGCCGTAGGACAAATAACTCCACCAGCAATCTAGCATGGAGTACCGCCGTGCTACTGATAATTTGGTGGCCGTTTGTCAACGATCGTTTAAAGTGGGGATTCTGCAAATGATAAACCTATGCATGTGGTCCAATTACAAGGCACTTAATTCCTTTGGTTAATTGCAGTAATCACCACAGGAGTGATTGGCGCCTCCCTTTTGTTTGTGCGCTGCTAATAAGCTCCGCCGATCGTCGCGAGATCTTGATCGGGTGGCCATTTGGACCCTTCAAATGGGCCCGCTCTGACCGTTGGATCTGTGTGGTTTTTCCTCCCATATCCCGCTCTTGTCTTCCCCATCCGAAGATAACCACGTACATACGTTCACCCCCCTCCCCATCGTCTGGACGTTCTCTCAACCATTGTCCTCGTTGCCGGATATAGCTTGCCGCCCTCACCCATTGGTCGCGACTCACCGGTTGCATCGCATCGTCGTCATCCTTACAGTCACACTTGCATTGCTTCGTTGTAGATTTTTTTTTTGTTCACACATGGTCGTACTTGTAACCGCATCAGGTCTTTAAGGTGAATAACCTCTAGCCAATGAAAGAATGTAGGTAAGGAAAATCGGCAAAACGGATCCGTAACTTCAAGAAAATGATTGACTCTAAAGATTGGGCTCGCGGGTCCCGGACCGACCCGTCGGCTCATAGGTTGAATCTCATCGTCGCCGTCCTTGCCGTCGCAGTTGCGCTGCTCGGCTGTAGCATCTCCTGTTATCGATCGCAACAACTCGCCTCGTCGATTGCAACACGACATAGCCTCCCTCCACATCAACACAATCTCGTGCTTGTAGCAACTCTTATCGATGGTTCCAGACCAACACGTTGCCGTTCGCATAATGGTTGTGCCCGTTGTCATCGGTCTCCACCAAAAAGTTGTTGATCGTCGGTCGTAGCACCTCTATTGCCGGTTGCAGAAAAAACTTTGACTCGTTGTGCAGAATCGTCCGCCATCACAACTTCTCGGTCATCGGTTGCTTCCTTCGTTAACTGCCAATGCAACATTCATCAGGCTCGTTCCCAACATACCCATCTATCGTTCCCATCATTCGGATTATCGGATGCAGCATCACCGAGGTGCGGTCCCAACACGGGGCGCAACATCGCGCCGCCGACGCAGCTTCACCCGTCAACAGTTCCAACAACACCCCACACTGGTTATAGCTCGTAGAAATGCAGGTCACACAATCACCTCTGGCCCGCAACATCCCCACCGCGTCGTAGAAACGCCAGTGGTATTGCACGAGCTGACGTACGACCTCACGACGCGCTGTGGCGCCGGTCGTATCACCTCCCGAAGGGTTTACAATAACATCATCCTTGTAGTTTTGTAGCGGATTAGTCGTAGCAGCGGGTAGATGAGCGCATCGGGGGTGGTCTGGTGGAGGTGGCGAGAGAGGAGAGGATGGAGGATACACATCCATGGTGGCTCGAGGGGAAAAAGGGACGTGTGATGGAAGAGAGGAGACATGGGGATAAAATGAGCGGATGAAAAGCTTCGTGATAGGATGAGGACGAAGAAAAAATGTGACGGGCCGGGAGAAGAGCGATACGTGGGACGCATGGCACTAAAGGGACACACGACCACGTTACAATCTAATGACTCATGTGAGACCGGTTCAATTAGAAATGTTTACCTTTTTTTAATTGTTGTATGATGATTGATTAAATAGTGATAGTGTTTTTTTTACTACCATAATACGTCAAATTTACCCGTTGTCACTTTCTTCCTCCCAAACTCTCAAATGGCAGTGCCAAAATTTTGTGAGAACTTTTTTTACCCAAGCATTCCATAAGAAACCTGATGTATTCTAGCTTACTGACATGCATAATTTAAAGCTCAATAGAAGACTAGTGAAACCTAACTAGAGGCCCCCGCGCAGCTCCCTCCCGGGGCGACACGGGCGGCGACCCCGCCCTCCCCTCACGCGGACTCCCCTCACCAGCCCCTCTCCTCCTCGCCGTTGCCGGTGGCCTCTGGCAGGCAAAGCCTGCATGGAGCCGGCGGCGGCGTGGTGCTCTTTGGCTGCTGCTCGCGCGGGAGGAGGGGATCTCGCGTGCGGATGGCGGCTGTCCGGCGTTTGGCTCCGGGGCAGCATCCTTGCTCGCCGCGGAGGCGGTCTCCGGCGTGCGGCATGGCGCCTCGTCGAGCTGGTGGGCGCACTGTCGTGGTGCACGCGGTCGCGGTCATCGGGCCCGTTCGGTCCTGATCCGATCTGGGATCTGCAGGCGATGGCTAGCGTGGAAGGCGCTGGCGATGGTGGGAGGCTCGGCTCCGCTGATGTGCGTCTTGGAGGCCTCCTGCAGCGTCTTCTCCGGCCTGGGGCCATGGTGGTTCGGGCTAGGGGGCAGCTGGTCGGATGCCTGTCAGGATCAGGATTTGCGGGCGGCGCGAGCGGTGGTGGCGGCCGTCGTGGGTCGCTGCACGGGTCACGGCTCGTGGGGTTGTTGGCTGTTGTGGCGGCCGACAGTGGCTGATCCGGTCACTGTCCTCTAGCCCCTAATCGATGTGTCTCTCTCCTGCGGGTTCCTGGCGGTACTGGCGTGGCCGCAGATGAAGCTGGTGGAGAAGATTCAGATTGGGGGAAACCCTTTGGTCGGCCCTGGCCGGCCGCGCCGCCGACGATGCTCAAGGGCGCCGTTGTTCTTCTTGGAGACGCCGGTCTACGTCTGCTCCTCCACTTCCTACCTCAGTGCCTCTCGGGTGAAAACCCTAACTCTGGTGGGCGGCGACGGCGTCCTCGATGTCGTGACCTTCCTGAAGGCGTCGCCTTAAGGGCTGAGTGGTGGTGGGCACTGTGCTGGTGGTGGGCACTGCTTCGGAGGAAACCCTAAGATCTAGCCTTACAGATTGGACGATGGCGGTACTGCGGTGCCGTTTCTCTCTTGGGAGTATCGTTTGTGGAGCAGTGCTGGATGACAGAGGCTGGAGATGGAGTGGCTTCGTCTTGCCCGGAGATTTGGTGGAGCTGTCAAGTCATGCCTGGCCGACAGGTGCTGCTGCTGAGTCATGCCTGGTTGGCAGGTGCTACGCACGACAGTTCTCCCAGAATCTTCGCGTCTGGACGGATGAGCACAGGGCGGTGGCGCTGTTTGGCGCCGTGGTGGGGTCGACGGATGTTCGGACTGGCAAATATGATATGGATCTCTCTCCTGAAGATGGTTCAGTGGACCGATGATGATGGCGGCTTCTAACGTGTGCATGTGGTGTGCGCTTTAAGTCTGATGCACCGGTTGTTGGTCCCGATACGTTATGTGGATGGATTAACGACAACATCGGTTTTAGATATAAGGAGTGAGAGCACTCCACATTATCGAGCCTGTAAGTGTCAATGGTGGCTTCGGGTGGTGTGATGTATATTTTTGACAGACCTTCATGGAATAATTAATAAGGATTGCTATATGCGTCGATTGATGGAGAGTCCGGGGATTGAACCTCCTTTTCTAAAAAAATTCAGATACTCAAAAACATGTAAATCAAATGAGATCACAGTCAGCATGTTAATATTTATTTAACTAAAATAACCTGAAAACCAATGTATACTCAAAAACATGTAAGCAAGGTTAGATTATATTCAACATGTAAATATTTGCTTAATATCTTTTCATTATATGAGCCGTCCGTATTAGTAGTGAATGATTACCATCCTAATAGTGCATGTTTACGAGGCAATAGTTTATGTTATTTTGCAATGTTATGCAAGTCTAGCTATAGTAAGCATCGAAGTGTTATCAAGCGTACTACCATGCAAGTCTAACATGATAATAAACCATACATTCATAACTTGATGACCAAATGCATATAATACATAACAGCGCGCACACATCTTGTAAATAACCAAACCACAACATGGAAATTATTGATAGGGGTTCGAACAACAAACCATGTCGATTTGGTTCTAGTGAGGGCGGATTGCAAATTGAATACACTTACCGAGAAAAAAATCATGTGAGAATTTTAAAATGTGGAATGCTGTTCACGTCCTGCTTGCATGCATTCGTAGGGTCTGTTGGCTTATCCGATGCATGCGTTAGGCAAGGATGGTGAAAGGGGGGCACACGACAAGGTCAGAACGCGACGCAACAATCATCCTTCCATGTGTCCAGTCCAGTCTTCACAAGACGTCCTACGGCGTACTGCATATACGAATAGAACATACCGGAATGTTTCCTCTCGTATGAAAAGAGCACAAATTCCCCATGGCCTTTTGACGGAAAAAAAGAGAGATGCATGGCGTCTTTTAGTGCATCCAAATGTGACCATGGTCCAGATAGGAAGAATCCTGGCCACATCACATGCTTGCTTAGCTCTGACAGCACCCCACATCCGAGCCCGAGTAATCCAAAGGAAGACAGGGGTAACAGTCCACCCAAACCATCACACACTTTGCTCCGAAGCAAATCAGCGGCGTCCCTCCCTCTCCATCCATCCTCTTCTTCTTGACGGCGACAAGAGAAGGAGGCAGTCCGACTCCGATCCCCTCCCTCCATCGCAAAACCCAGACGGACGGACGGACGGACGGACACAGCACCAAAACGGCCGCCCCCCGAGCCGGGCCCACCTCCGCCAACTTCGCCCCGCTCCCCAACGCAGCGCGACTCAACCCCTCGCCACCTCCCTCCGTCCGGCTCCTCCCCCCAGAGCAGCTCCCCCCCCAAACCCTGCCTCTCCCTCCCACGCCCACGCCCCGCCTCCCGATGGGCAATTGCTCCCCCTCCCCGCGCCGCCGCCGCCCGTCGCCGGCCGGCTCCCCGCCATCCCACTCGAGCGCGGCATCCGGCGGCGCGAGCGGCGGCGGCGGCGGCAACACAGTGTCCCCGTACGCGCTGGCCAGATCCCCCTCGGTGTCCGTCTCCGTCGACCCGGAGGCCGAGCGGGAGCGGGAGGGCGTGGTCCGCGTCTACGGCTCGGACGGCTGCCCCGTCGCGTGGCGCCTCCGCGTCGCGCTGCTCTACAAGGCGGCGGCGCCCGTGCACTTCACGCCGTCCGAGGCGGCCCCGCTCGGCCGCCCCGTGCTCCGCCTCTCCGCCGCCGACCCGGAGCTCTGCGGTGCCGCCGACGAGCTGCTGCGCCACGTCGACGCGCGCTTCGAGGGCAAGCCCCGCGTCGCGCCGCCCGACCGCCCGCCGTCTGCGCGGGCCTCGCTGGCGGCCGCGGCGGCCGAGGAGGTGGCCGAGATGGTGCGGCTCCAGCACCGCAGCGCCGAGCGGCACCTGGAGGGCGTCGCCGCCAAGCTGGCGGAGATGGTGAAGAAGGGGGCCAAGAAGGCCGCCAAGGGGAGGAACGTGGTGGAGGCCGCCGAGGTGCGGAGGCTCGGGAAGTGGTACGGGGACGCCATGGAGGTGATGCTGGAGCACGCCAGGATGGAGGAGAGGGTGCTGTTCCCCGACATCCAGAGGGCCTCCTTCCCAGGTCAATTTCAGCCCCATCCCATTCCCCCATTCGTTTCGAAATTTTCAGCCCTTCACGACTAAATTTTGCTAGCGGGTTCGTGAGGATTTTGTTTGTGCACTGTCGCTTCCTTCTTAATCCACCTTCAGGATTTCGAGGAGTTTTGACCTGTAGGTGCATTACCAATTTGGTGGTTTCCTCACTGTCGTCTTCTGCATTTCCCTGTCCCTTTTGACAATCTGGGCGCATTCACCGGCTATGGGCAACTGCTCAGTTTCCCTACTATAAATTGCTTTCTGCCGGCCGTGTACTCGTGCTGGTGAATTTTCATGGATTTGCACAATCTGCTGTGATAGGAAGGGATAGAGATGGTAGCGTTCTTTTCCTTTCCGATCGAAAGGTTTCTGTTGCCTTTGCCTTTGTAGCTGTACATGGACATTTTCTCTCATCCGATTGGTAATAAACGAACAAGGTAACAAAAGACAGGGATGTCGTGTAGTAGAGCAGAAGCTACTGATTTCATCCTAGTGCAAAACAAAACGTAACAATAATGGGGGCGTTGCGAGAATCGAACTCACGACCTCCCGCACCCGAAGCGGGAATCATACCACTAGACCAAACGCCCTTGTTGTTCTCCTCGATCCAAGAGCTTAATCAACCAGTTGTGGTTGTTTAATCACGCCCATATGATTGAGTGACTGCAACCTAATCTGATCCCAACTATTGTATCTTATTATGCGCAGGGGTGTGCGATAAGGTTCAGGAGCAGCACGGGAAGCACCTGCCCATGATGAACGGAATCAAGGAGGATATAAAAACGCTTCTGACGCTGGAGCTGGGCAGCGCCCTCTTCTATGAAGTGCTGGTCAACCTCTCCGTCCGCCTCAAGGCGTTGCAGGTACGTACATGCTCTTTTGTGCATTTGGTGGTTATTGTACTAATTGCATCTGGTGGCTGTTTCATTTATAAGCTTATTCTGCTTATTGCATTACTATTCTTTACTCCGCGTTGCTTGTCAAATCTTGCAAGTTTGTATTTGAACTGTACTGCTAGTAGGTTTGAACATCAGATACCGGGAAGAATCGGCGACATACTAGTGCAGGTGGCTTTGGAATTTTGCTATATGAAAAGTCATTTCGCGGAGGGTGATATGCAAACTTCACCTTTTGTGACTTGCAAGGCTTGTCTACTGCCTTCCGGCAAAAGTGCCACCAGTAATTTGTTGGTGTGGATGTTATCCTCTCCTAATCAGTACCCCTTTAGCTAATGACCTGACAAGAGATACTCTCAGAAAGGTAGTAACCGAAAGTGAAGTACAATGATGAGAGTTCACCTAGTCCCACGAGAAAAATATATACTGATTCCTTGCTTCTTCCATGGAAAAGTTGGTTGTGTTGCACTACTGTCCCTTGGCACTTTTGGAAGATCATGTGGCCCTGGACAAGGGCCACTACCACCCTGGTTGCTCTGTAAAACTTCATAGTTTGAGCCGCACATTATGTAGGGTTAATTTTAGTGTTCAAGTTGGATAATGGATACAGATCCACTACCATGGCAGTTGCATACAGCTCTACCACCACAAGACTGCATTAGTATTGTGTGAGTGGAAAGTTTAGGCGAAAGCAGGGTGCAGCCTGGCCTGACCTGTTTACCTTGTAAGATTTGCTTTCGAGGATTTCAGCGGCACATGCAGGGTTGAGTTAGTGTTGTAACTTCAAGAATTGGATAGAGATCCTCCACCATTGCTATTGCGTACAAGCTCTACCACCGCACTAGAGTTTTGCTCCTGGAAAGTTGTGAGAAGAGTCAGCCTGGCCGAAGCTACAGTGTGCAGCCTGGCCTAGGCAATTAACTGAATTAAGTAAGTTGCTTTGCAAGACACTGGATTTTAGCTGTTTATTCTCACTACAGCCAGGTCTATCTACATGTGCCTACCAAGCTGATGAAAGGAGTTGACGTAGCCCAGCAAACTGCTAAGATCAAACATGTTGTAATCATCAGGAGCACTTCCATGGATGCTTTGCTGCGTTGATTCGCCACGTGGTATCTTGGCATCAAGTAGTATGCAGACAAGAACGGTTTCGCTCAGAACCAACTGAGCATTGACAACTTCTACAATCTATTAATTAGTTGTTAATGTTACAGTGAAATGATTTACATGCATGCTAGAATAATGCGAAAGATGTACCTTAATATTTGGAAATGATCTACTATGATAGGATCATTATACATTATCCTTATCTGACTGGCACTGCCTCTACCAAAATGTAAGACGTTTTTTGGTTTTGCATAGAGCATAAAAAACGTCTTACATTTTGTTACGGAGGGAGTAACTTGTAAATATTTGCTATATATTGATTCTTTAGGATAATATCAAATGATTACATAAACCATCACAGATCCTTTTTTTATGCTTGGTGTGGACCTGAAATTAATCAAACGCTGGCAGGATCACACCAAGGAGCACTTCAAGGAGGAAGAGAAGGATATGCTCCCACGACTGGAATCGGTACGGCGGATGCAGCGCGAAGAGGGGAACGTTCCTGACAAGTCCAACTCCGGATGGGCTTCTGAGGCCATGGGCACAATGGAGATGACGCACTCGAAGCTCTTCCCCTTCTTCATGACCGGGCTCATGCCTCAGGAGGCCGTGCAGTACCTTGACCTGGTGTGCAGGTGCACGAAGAACACCCGGCATCTGGTCTCCATGCTCAGGTCGCTTGCTGAGCGCCTGGAGGACGCGAACCCGTCGATAATCCACAACAACCCCACACGACTATATGAGCACCTACTTGTAAAATCCCCATAAGCTTCAGATTCAGCAAAAATTTCTTCACGTGCCACGTAAATTGTGAATGCTAACCAGCCCTCTTCTTTTCTCTTGTGTGGAGTGCAGCCATGTAATTCTTGGGTTTATTGGGTGAGAGCGTGTATATCTATCCTATCACTGGGAAGTTTGCAAGGGAAATGAAAATTTGGAGTGATATTTTTTTTGAAAGATCCAGCTAGATGCTAGCTTATATTAAAACATAGCAGGGAGAAATGCGGTTACAAAAGTGACGGGGGAGTTGATCGAAGGATCAAGGAAAAAAAGGCAGAGAAAAAAAAGGAAAAGTGGAGAAATAACAGTCGCGATCCTTCACGGCGGTTCCCAGAAAGGGTGCTCTAAGAACGATGCTCCTGCTTGTCTCCAAAGCTTGACGGTTCTTGTGATTGCGCTCTTTATATCTTGTATATGCGCCTGTTTGCTTGTGAAGGTGCAATCGTTTCTGTGCTTCCAAATCTCCGATAGGATCAGGACGATCATCGTCCTGGTGGCCTTGCGGTGTACTGGTTGAGCCGTTTCTATCATGGTGACTATTTTTTCGGCTGACCCCCTCTTTGTTGCCCATGCGGCAGGGTACAAAGAGGCGCATCCGGCCCTCGAGGCAGCATGTGCCCAGATTTGCAGTGATATGGGGCATTCCCAGAACAAATGAGTTGATGTTTCTAGGTTCCGCAGGCATAGCTGACAAAAATAGCCGTTTGGCCATCCTCGACGTTGCAGCCGGTCATTGCACCATAGCCTGTCGCGCAGGAGCAGCCAGGCAAAAATCTTGAGCCTAGAGGGGGCCCAAGTCTTCCAGATTATCTTCTTGAAATCGGACTTCATCATTCCTTGGAATTGTGCCTTGTACGCCGATCTTGCCGTATACGTTTGTGAAGCCTCAAGGTTCCATGTGATAGTGTCAGCAGTTTCTTCCTGAAGTTGAAGATCCCTATCTTGGAGCCGTCTATGTAGCCTAATTGCCTCCTCCCAAAGGTGCGCATTGTTACCATGCGCTAAATCTGCTAATCAGGTGTTGTTGCTTAGTGCCTCCTGCACCGTTCTATGTTTCCTCCTGGAGTGCTTAAAAGTGACGAGAACGTCGTCTTTAGGGTGGCTTCTCCCGTCCATGAGCAATGCCAGAAGGATGCCGTTGCGCCGTTGCCGAGGACCACTATTGTTGATGCGTTGAACAGGTCCCTGTCCGCTTCGTCGCAAGGCAGAGTCATGCCCCGCCAGGCCCTGTCGGGGCTCGTCCATGCCAGCCATAGCCATCGTAGCCTAAGGGCTCTACTGAAACGGTTTAGGTCTAGGATGCCCAAACCCCCATTCTCCAGAGGGGAGCAGACTGTAGGCCAATTAACTTTACATTTGCCTCCACCAAACTCGCCGTCGTCTTGCGCGCAGAGAAAACGGCGCCTAGCTTTGTCTACCTCGTCAAAACACTTCCTTGGCGCCCTTAGCACAAAGAGTGCGAAGGTAGGTAGGGCTGAGAGGACGTTACGGACCAGGACTCACCTGCCAGCAACATTTAGCAGTTTGCCCTTCCATCCAGCTAGTCTAGCTCTAATCCTGTCTAAGATGAACTGAATGTGGACTAGCCTAAGCCTCGACAAAGTGATCGGAAGCCCCAGGTATGTCAGCGGGAAAGCGACAACTTTCCCTCCAAAGCTAGCTAGGGTGTGCTGCAGGTCCGTGTTGTCACATCTAATGGGTGAAGCTGTGGATTTTGACGGATTGATGTGTAGACCCGAGGCTTGTCCAAAGTCACGTAGGATAGCCATCAGAACTTCGATTTCTTCTCTCGCCGGATTGGCGAAGATGACGGTGTCGTCTGCATAGAGGCTCACTCTCAGGGGGATGCCCCTGCCTGGCAACGGTGCGATTTCGTGCAACTCCGTTGCCTTCTCCAGGAGTCGGTGGAGGGTGTCGATGGCGATGATGAAAAGCAGTGGAGAGAGTGAGTCTCCCTGCCGTAGGCCTCGCTGATGCGTGAAGTATTTGCCGACAGTGCCGTTTAACATGACGGCCGAAGAGGCAATGGCAATGGTTTTTACTGGCCTGTTTTACTGTTTAGTTTGATATTTTCGTCTGGGTGTTGGTGGATTGATAATAATCTGATCCCTCCAGGCCATGGCTATTCAGATCTGATCTGTGATCTACCATCTGCAAGATGATAAGATTCTTTGGGTTGACAAGTTCATTTTGGTGATATGATAGGATTGACTGATGCAGACTATTCGACCTGGCAAGTTTCACAGATCATCAGTTTATCTGGTGATGGACTAGGGCAGGCAACCTGAAAAAAGTGTTTGTTGTAAGATCGCCACCGCTAGCTAAACAAATGGACCACTTAGTAATCAGTTGCCTGTTTTTTTTTCACTCCTTTTTCTTTAGAATCAGTCCACTCAAACGCTCTTCCTTTCGGTCGTGTTTCTTTAGACTGGGATGCGGTATTGTGACGGTGTCACGGGGAGGAGCGCCCGTAGTCAGGCCCCGGGGATGTAGCCATATCGGCGAACCTCGTTAACAAATCTCGGTGTCGTGCTCTCATGATTGCTTGGTCCTCGGCAGATCGACGGAGAGCCTCGGATTTATTCTAACAAGTGGTATCATGAGCAAGGTTATTCGAGAGGTCGAGACTGTTGATCTAGAGGTGCAGCAGAATTCGTCGAATCGATCTGGTGTCGAGCGACCGAAAAAGGTCGATGGAGCGGCGGAGTTCTGTTCGTGTTGAAGCAATCGGGAGCAGCAGTTCGGTTGATCGACTGTGGCGGCGACTGAGTTTTTTCGACGAGATCGGTTCGATGCAGGTACTCTTGGGCAGATTGGATTCAGATGAAATCAGGCAGCTGTAGCCAGCAGAGGGGCACATCGAGATGACGCGCGTGGCGGGGCCAGGCAAAGGCCGTCAAGGCCAGGTGGGCAGGTTGCTAGCGGGTTGACGGATTGCTAGGGGCTGTGCCCAAGCAGCGCTGCCCAAAGGGGCTGTGCCCAAGGAGTGAAGTCTGTAATCAACCTTGTGGTTGTAGGTGCAGTCGAGAATGAACCTCCACGTCCAAATCCCTGAAGTTCATACCCTGAACTGTGAAATCCCGGATTGTTTTATCCTAACATCGTTTTAGACCGGGATCTGCTGACGTGGCCCCCATCGTTTTAGACCGGATGTGGTTTCTTTTTAAGAGGGGACCCCAGGTGGGGAATTTTTCTAGGGTTCGATGGGGAGACAGAGCACGGCGAGAGAGAGCGGCGGCGGGGGCGATGTCGTCGTTCTCGGTTGGATCCTGCAGCGGCGCGGGGATTCGCCGGAGATGCGCTGCAGCTAGGTCGCCGGTGTCCTATCGTGAGCAGCCGATGGACTATGAGCCGACTGTTTTCTGCAGTCGTTGCGGGAGGAAGGCGCCGAGGTGGATTTCATGGAGTGTGCCGAATCCTGGAAGGAGATACTATGCTTGCGTCGAATCTAAGGTATGCTCTTTGCTCTTTTCTGCTCTGTGACATGCTCCTCTGCTGTTTTGTGGTGTAAAAATCTTCTCTTTATTGAGCAGCATGGATTCTTACAATGGCACGACGAACCAACATATCCATTCCTGCGTGTATTGTTGGGAGACCTTCGAGATAGGGTATGGAGTCTTGAGGATTCAGTTGCAGCATTGTGTGGAGATGGAGATCCAGCTGCTCGTGAAGTGCAGGAGAGAACTGCAGGTGCTGGTGCAGTGCAGGAGGCAGTGCATGAGAGAACTGCAGGTGTTGGTGTTGTTGGTGATTCAGTTAGGTTGATGGTGTGTGGAATTGTGATATTTGTATCAGGTTTATTTGTAGGGATGATCATATCTTAGCTCATTTGTTTGTAATGGATGTGAGGCAATGTACTATATTTTGTGATGTTGCAGGCAATGTACTGTATTTTGGAATAAAGCAGTCAGGATATGTTTGTCATGATGTGAGGCAATGCACAATATTCTGAATAAAATTTCAGGGTTGAAGTGTCATTTTTTGATAGCAGCAAAATTAATATAACACACAAAATTTTGACAGCAAAAGAGCAACATCTCATAGGACACATCCAAAATAACTTCAGAAGTTGACAGATTTAAATAACATCACTAGTTGACAGGACACCAAAATAGGGCATGATCTCACTAGTTCACATGACACATCCAAAATAGGGCACATCCCACTAGTTCACAGGACAGACAACCAAAGTAGACCATCATCTCACAGGATACACATCTAAGTAACATCAATAGTTCCCAGAAGCTGTGAAATAGGCCATGAACCCACTGCTCCTTCCTCTTCCTCCTCCAGTGCGAGCAGATGCACTCCCTCTTCCTCTTCCTCTTGTTGTGCCAGCAGATGCACTCCCTCTTCCTCTTCCTCTTGCTGTGCCAGCACATGCACTTCCTCTTCCTCCTGCTATGCCAGCTGATGCAGTTCCCCTTCCTCCTCCAGTGCCAGCAGATGCACTTCCCATTCCTCCTCCAGTGCCAGCAGATGCACTTCCCCTTCCTCCTCCAGTGCCAGTTGATGTACTTCCTCCATGTGCTTCAGAAGATCTAGTTGTAGTTGTACTTCTTTTGGCAGCCTCAGTCTGTGCTTGCTGCAAATAATAGAGGAAAATAATGTTAGTGAGTAGTTGCAAATAATAGAGGAAAGTAATGTAGTTGCAAATAATAGAGGAATTACCTCTGTGTCCCTCTGTTTTCTCCCTCTCTTCCCAAGAAATGCTTTTGTTTTTTTTGTTATTATCACCATTCTTTCCACAAGAGCCTTTGTTATGTCCCTTGCCACCACATGATCCACAAGTAATTTGAATTCCATGCTTGCTAAGTTTCTTTCCTTTTGGAGCTTCACCCTCTTCTCTCCTCCTATCATTGTTTTTCTTCCTTGCTCCTGGCATGGCAATATATCCAGGTGCCACTGGCCTAGGGTTCTGAGAAACTGGCCAACATTCTTCACCTTCCACGGGCTGTAGGCAGTGCTCATAGATTTTCTTGAAAGTCTCAATGTAGTAGCAGGGGTCAATGTAATCTTCTATTTTTCTGCCACTTTTGTATATAGCACAGATTGCATGACAACATGGAAGGCCTGCCGACTGGAGATATCCACATGAACATGTTTTGTTCTCAAGGTTCACTGTGTATCTCCTTCCTCTGCCAGTCAAATGCTTCACCTCAAATCCATCTTTCCCATTCCAAAGCACCTCATAGAACTGAGTTCTCTTGATGTTTCCCTGTAGTTTCTTAAAAATGTTAGGGCAAACTATTCCATGCCATTTATCACATTAGCTTCTCTGTCCTAAATTCTGACATACATCTTCTTCCGTATCATCTCTTGCCGTGATATAATGGGGTAAAACCTTGATTCTATGATGGCATTATTGAAAGACTCACATAGGTTGTTGTCTACTGACTCACAGTTTGATCCATATGGAAAATATGCCCTAGCCCAATGCATTGGCTTTGTTCTCATAATATCTTTTGCACCATCAGGGGTTATCTGAGCAAGTCTGGCCTTATTGTAGTTGAAATCTTGTTTGTTTGAAGCCTTGGCAATTGCCCAAAATCTTTTTTGCAGTTCACGATCTCTGTGTTTCTTTCTCCAATTGGCATAAATGTGCCTTGCACACATCCTGTGTTGTGCCCTAGGCAAATAATCTCTCATGCTATTAATTAGGCCCTACAAAATAGATATAAGAAGACAAGAATTCAGTTATAGCAGTAACAATTTAAACAATTACAACAGTAACAATTTAAATGATTCTAACCTTTTGTTGGTCAGAAATAAAAACCCAGCCATCTCCTTGATCATTGATATCCAAATCCTTTATTAGCATTCCAATAAACCACTTCCATGTCTCTGTAGTTTCTTTTTCCACAACAGCCCAAGCTACAGGGTACATTTGGTTGTTTGCATCCCTAGCAATAGCAGCAAGTAATTCACCTTGACATGCTCCTTTGAAGAAACATCCATCTAGCCCTATTACTTTCCTGCAGCCAGCTTTAAAACCTTTTTAGAGCATCAAAACAAACATAGAATTGTTGGAACACATTTATTTCCATTTCTTTTGGATCCAAGCAAACAACCATTGTACTTCCTGGGTTACTTCTAAGCAACTCTAGCTGATAGTCAAAGATTTTAGTATACTCACTCTTCATACCACTCATCAACTTATCCATAACAATTTTTTTTTGCAGCCTTGCACTTTGAGATGGACACATTAGCAAACATATCTCTCAGGACAGTGGCTTTGATGCTATCAATCTTCCACATTGGATTGGCAAGTATGAAATGTTCATATATTTCTGCTATGACCTTTGCAGAAACAAGCCTATTTTCCCTGTTCTGTGCACAATGGTGCTCATCCTCATATGTAATAATCTGGAACCTTGAGCACCTGCTAGTTTTTGCTCCATACATCAGCCATGGGCACCCAGGCCATCCACATTTGGCTCTAACCCTCATCTCCTCATACTTTAAGAATTTGATGCTTCTTTTTGTAGAAAGACCATATCTCTTAATTGATTTCACAAATTGTTTTTTGCTTCTAAAAACCATCCCCAAACTGAAGTGTGGAATATCAGTATGAGGGTCAAATCTAGGGTATTTGCTCTTCTTTCTCACAATGTTCCCCTCCTCAACTTCATCATAGGAATAATCTTCATCACTTGACTCAAATTCCATCTCCTCTACTGCCTCTTCAACATTTGCAATGAAATCAATAGGCACAACCCCTGATGCATCTAAAGTAACCCATTTGCTTGATTCATTCATTTTTTTCCTAAACTTCCTTGCATGCTTTCTTAGCTCAACTACCTCTGATTCTTCTCCACTATCATCAGTATGTGGAACATAATCATTGTCATCTGAATTATCTGAGTCACTGTCCTCTGCTGCATTTTGTGTAGTTTCTGCTGTTGCTGCTACAAGGTGTGTTGTAGGCTGAGATGGATTGCACACTTGTGAACTCTGAGAAAGATTGCAAGCTTCAGAACTTTTTCTCTTCAAGGGGCTGTTTATAATTGCTGTGATAACACCATTGTCATTAGGGACAAACACTTGCTACACTAAATCTTCATCTAGATTCTCATTCTGATGACCCACTTGCACATCTTCAGCAGTCATAATATCTGGCATCTCTTCTTCAGTTCCACTGTCCATATGATCCTGCATTTCATTCTCAAAATCAGAGGCACTATCACTGCCATCCTCCCCTTCTTCATCTTGTTCCCCATTGTATTCCACATAGATATCAGCAACTCCACCATCAGTTATCTGATCTCACATTGTCATGCAGCCAGCATCATCATACAGAAACATGAGCCCATTTACCAACTCTCTACCAGGCATAAGAAAATAAAATTTCATGCTTTCCTTAACTTCCATATGATCTGCAAGAAATCCTTTCACCTCCTGCAAGGACAACTTGTCCCTTTCAATATCAGAGTAGGCCACATCCCCCCTACATAGTCCAGAGAAGGACCAATTCGAACAAACTGTCCCCCAATATGGAACGTGACGTTCAATATATTTGCTGGGTCCATTGAATCAAGGAAATAAACCTACATTGCAACCATCGCAACAGATTACTACAATGGAGAACATAAATCAACAAACAAACCCACTGATTCTGACCCCTAATTTCTGCAGCTTTTTCTTTCAAAAACCCTAAACCTAACCAACGAAAACCAGCAAAAACCAGCTCAGATTGGAGAGGGGAGGTGGATCAGGCGTACCTTGCTCTTTTCTGCCAGAGAAGTCGTCGACGGCCGCCGCGATCATCCGCTCATCGTCCTGGCCGCCGTGGAAGAGGAACAGAGGAGAGGAGCCGTCGCAGCAGAGGAGGAACAGATGACGAACAGAGGAGGAACAGAGGGGAAGTAACTGCGCGGAGTTGGTCCGGCTCCACCAGGGTTAAAGCCTTCCCAGCCTTTCCCAGCCACGTGTAAATCCCTGCGTTTGGATAAGCCCACAAGGATCAAAAAATCCGGGATTTCACAGTTCAGGGTATGAACTTCAGGGATTTGGACGTGGAGGTTCATTCTAGACTGCACCTACAACCACAAGGTTGATTTCAGACTTCACGCGTGCCCAAGTTAGCTGAGCTGGACGCGGAGAGCTGTATATGCATCGTTCGTGATTTGTTTGGTGAAAAAAAGAGAAGCTTTGTAGTAACAGGCTAAAGCTAGTCATTGGAAGGAAATAGGAAGCCTAATGGACCTACAGCCTACGAGAGCACATGATGGAGTTGGAGATTTTGGATCTTTTGATCTTCATGGATAAGTGCACACGGGAAGGCTTATGTGGTGGATTTCGGCTTTATTTTTTGCATACACGTGTTGTGTATAGGGATGATAGCGTAAGGGTTTGTGGTGCGCGTGGCGAGGACGACGTCGTGTATAAGGCTTGAAGGAGTCTGGAGCGCGTCGTGATGGGATCATGCATACACATGGCGTCCAACAATGCACGGAGTGCGGACGGACACGACGCAAGGTGGGGCATGGTTGCAGTCGGATAATTTTCGCCTGGGTCGGACTGGACTATGTGATGGATCGACAGGAATGTCGGTCAAACCAGAAGACGGCGGTGATTTCAGCGACGACGACATAGGAGCGTCATGCTGATGGTGGCCGATTTCTGGGGCGTGGAAACACGTGGTGCATGCCTGAGGGCTTGTGCGGCTTCGACTGACTATGGCGCAGGATTGATTCAAGGCGGTGTACACATGAGAGCTTGAAGTCAAGGAGGCGCGGGGTAGCATGGCCAGCTACATGGAGTCATGTTGAAGGTGGAGCTGGAGTCTAGCGGAAGACTTCACTCTGTGCTGATGGAGGGGCTACGGCGTAAGAATTCGTAGAATCGTAGCCTATTTCAGTGGGATAGCGAGAGACACGTGGATTTGACTGGGTACCAGTGGTCTGATGGAGACGTGATACTCGGCATCGGTCGGTGATGATCGGTGGTTCTCTGCAGTGGGGGTTGAGTGGTGTAGGTTCGCGACCTTGGAAAACTTGATCAGGACAACAGAGGCTCGACGCGGTGATAGCGACGAGGCGTGCGGTAAGCACTGGACACAGCGATAGAACAAGGCACTGGTGGTCAGACATGTTGTCAGACAAAGTGTGTAAAGGGTGCTGAAGCGGTGTTGACGAGTACCAGTTTGAAGTTGGTGAATGGGTCTATCAGTGCTAGTTGATGGACAGGAATTGACCATGGAGAATCTGAGAAAGTGACAAAATCTGAAATTGTCAAAAGCGGAGAGAGTACATGGCCATATATTCTGTGGTGTTTTGTGCACATGGCAAAGTGCGGATGGCAAATACAGAAGGAGGCGTAGTGCTATAGCTGTGGGACATGTCAGAGACTATCCGGGAAAAGGGTGAGACAACTGCGAATTTGACTCAGGGTGACACAAGGCGACGGTGAAATTCCTTCAATTTTCAGATAGACGGTCAAGGAAGAGCGAGGATGTTGAGTTCAGATAACTCTTATACGTGGCATCCAATATGTGGGTTGTTCACTTTTATGCAGGTCAGTGATCAGTGTGTGATGACGTTGAATGGATACTCCGGAAGTTGGAAGCACAAAGTAGAGTAATAAGGAACTTAACTTTGCTCGAGGGTTGACTGTGAAGAAGACGAGAAGGGACTACAGTTGCAGGTGGAGTCACATGGAGTCTGGGAGTAGCAGTGGTGCTCATGGCGTATCTCAAGTCCAATGTACATGGAAGTTTGACGCATGGATGAACTCAAGGTGGTGGAGAATATTCGCCAAGGTGGAGTTTGTTAGAGTTGTGTCGAATATTATTGTACAAGGTAGGTTACAGTTGGACTCTGGGTAGTATTGTGTTTAGACAGAATATGGAATCGTGTCCTGATAGGACACTTGTATCCTAGGCCTCTCATATATAGCGGGGGTAGACACACGATGTAACCTAAGCCAACATAATAGCACATGTACGCGGGGGCAGCCGGCGGCGTGTGCCAGCGCCCGGGCGGCCGGTGTTCGGTATTGTGACGGTGTCACGGGGAGGAGCGCCCGTAGTTAGGCCCCGGGGATGTAGCCATATCGGCGAACCTCGTTAACAAATCTCGGTGTCGTGCTCTCGTGATTGCTTGGTCCTCGGTAGATCGACGGAGAGCCTCGGATTTATTCTAACAGGATTCAGTACAAGAGGAACCATAATTTGGATTTCTGATACAAGTCTGAATGGAAAATGGGGAAGTGTTCTGTCTCCTCTCTGTTCTTCGACAACCAATTTTTTCTGCAATCTCTTGCTTAGAGCATCTACAGCCGGCCCTTCAAACGTTCAGACAGACTGCCTGGTCACAAAAATTCGATCGTCTGGACAGACCGCCTGGTCACAAAAATTCGATCCAACTGCCCCCTCAAACTGCTCTCAAATGCCTGGGTTGACCCGCATCCTTCATATCCAGCCCAAGTATGGGTGGATATGGGTGGCCCGGGCACGTCTGCGTGACAAGCCCGACCCATCATTGATCCCATGGTTGTCCCACCCCACAAAAAGTCCCATCCGGCTCATCGCTCCAAAATCCTAACTCACTCACTCTCCTCCCTCGCTCAGTCCTCTCCTCTTCCCGCACCGATTCCGATTGAATCCCCCGCAATGTCGAGCTCCAGCAGCCGCTCCGGCTACGACTTGGATCCGGTCTATGAGCTTGCCCTCCTCATCACCTTGGAGCGGTTCAAGGTGGATACCCGGGGCATCTCTGGATCTGCAGCCTCGTCGCTTCCTCGTCGACGTAGCTTGGACACCGGCGCTGGCCCCTCCCGGTCCGTGTGCAGAGCTCACAAACGGCATGCGCAATTCGCGCCCCCTACGCCATCCATTGCCCCGTCGCCTGCTGCTTCCCCACGTGAGGCAGCGGTGGGTGGTTGTGCCCGCCTTGCCGGCCCGACACGCACGTCGAAATTAGAGGCGCTAGCCGCCCGCCGCGAGTGGCAGCGGCAAAGGGAGAGGAAGGAGGCGGAGGAGTCCGTGCGTCGCCACCGCGGGATGGAGGCAGAGCTCGACGAGGACGGGCGACTCCTCGAATGGGTCTACCGTGGGTCTCTTACGAACATGGAGACGGACACGCGGCAGCTCCACCGAAAGAACGCTAAGGCGGCGGAGGCGGCCTCGGCTCGCGAAGCTCAAGAGGTAGCAGGACATGGAGGTCCGGCGGGTAAAATGGCTCGTCATCCACTCTGACGACGACGATGATGACCACGACTCCTCATCGAATGACTCAGACGATTTCTCACCAGCTGCCAGCTCCTACGGGTGCGCCGACGATCGGAAGGGCAAAGGGGAGGCGACGTAAAGTGCGCCGACGTGGCATCATATATAACTTATGTGGCATGAGGCCCATTTATACATTCAAAACATGATTACTAGATAATATATGTTTATGACTAATGGGTCCCGCTTGTCAAGAAAATTTTGAAAGCACAAATGCTCCGTTGGTGGTTTTGATAATTCATGACAACATACATTGTCTCTCGGATTAACACTTTTACCTAGTATATTTCAGGAATAGCCCATAGAGAGCATTGGCTAAAGGATTATGTGGAGATGCCCCTTGATGTAAGAAAGGAATAAGATTGGCCCAAGCTTCAAGCCAGAAGACTTTTTATTTTATATTTGTGAGAAATCACTTTTGAGTCCATAGGAAAGCCAATACTAGTAAAAGGGGGTGAGGTATTAAGATGAACTGGTTGCTCAAGTGCTCAGAGATAGCCACCAAAAATATTCAGTCATTTTCCCACATAACCATTTTGTCCAAAGCCACATACACAAAATCGGTGCCACCAAGTTTCTCAATTCGGCCCTACCGATTTTCATCCCAGACAGAACCCTAGCCAAAGCCACCAAATCGGTGAAACCGAAACTGTGTCGGTGCTACCGAGTTTAGGTGACCAACTTTCTGTTGCCTCGGTACACAAAATCGAAATTTCCGAGTTTGGGTACCGGTGTCACCGAGGTGTGTCATCTGACCGTTAGCCACCTTTTCGGTGTCACCGAGTTGTGTATATCGGTTCCACCGAGATTCAAAAGTTGCTGCCTTTAGTGCAAGTCGGTACCACCGAGTTCATGACTTCAGTATCACCGAGTTGGTCACTTTAGGTGTAACGATTGGATTATGAGGACTGCTTATATATACCCCTCCATCCATCTCTCATTCGAGAGAGAAGCACTCAAAACACACACTTCATTGCCAGATTCATTTTTCTAAGAGAGAGCCACCTACTCATGTGTTGAGATCAAGATATTCCAATCCAATCATTTGAAACTTTCTTTCTAGGCTCCTCAAGCTGCTTTCCACCAAATCAACCTCTCCTACCCATGTCTATTCTGTGAGAGAGAGATTGTGTGTTGAGGAGACTATCTTTAGAAGCACAAGAGCAAGGAGTTCATCGTTCTATCACATCTATTACCTTTTGGAGGGTCGTGCCTCCTAGATTGGTTAGGTGTCGCTTGGGAGCGTCCTACTTCGTGTTGTGAAGTTGAACCAAGATGTTTGTAAGGGCAAGGAGATCGCCTACTTTGTGAAGATCTACCGTGAGTAAGGCTAGTCCTTCATGGACGGAAGCCGTTGTGGAATAGACAAGGCCGCTTCTTCGTGGACCCCTTGTGGTGGAGCCCTCCGTGGACTCTCGCAGTTGTTACCCTTCGTGGGTTGAAGTCTCCACTAACATGGACGTACGATAGCATGCCAAAAATCTCCGTGTCAACCTCTTTGCGTTTGATCTCCTAAATCTACTCCTTACTACATGTGCAAAGTCTTTACCTTTTCGCTGCCATATATGTTGACTAGCATGTGTAGGGTGTACTAGACTTGTTAGAATTGCTAAAATCTGCCAACCATAAAATTGGGAAAAGGCTAGGATTTTAATCTTGTCAAGTAGTCGATTTACCCCCCCCCCCCCTCCAGGCACACCTTCTATCGATCCCACAATTTGTATCACAGCAAGGTCTTTAAAACCTTGGTTTAATCACCGTTGCAGGAAGATGAATGTGACTAGTTCCAGAATTTTTAGTTGTAGAGTGTCTATTCTTGATGGTGAGTATTTTAGACAATGGAAAGATGAAATGCTTAATATATTTGATGAGTTCCATTTGCGCAAGTATGTTGAATATCCCTATGTGTCTCCCATTGATCCATACATCCTTCTCATGATGATGAAATTGATATGCTTGGTAATCTTAACACTGTTAATCTAATCAGTAGAGAAGTACCAAAAAATATGCTTAATCAAATGCAAAACTTTGAGTGTGCTCATACTTTGTGGAAAGACTTAGAGGAAAGATATCTAAATTATTCCTTTGAAAAATCTTGATATCATTGTCCATAAATGGATTGCCTTTCACAAAATGAAGCCAAGTGATCCTAATTTTGATAAATGTCTATTTGAGCACATGGATGTTTGTTGATTATGAGGTAATTATTAATAGCACATGAATATTTAAACCTAACTTTTATTATTATGATTATTATTCACATTTTTAGGGATAAAACTAACTTTTGACCATCAAAGTCCACAGTTTGCGGGATCAACGATATACGGTGCCAGGTCGGCACATTTTACATATATGGATGGCATCAGCATCGTATTTGCACTTCCATGCTAAGTTTTAAAACCAGTTCAACGTATTTTTCTAGTTTATGCGCTAAACTGAACATCCGTGATAAGTTCAAACACCATTGATTTATTTACCTCTCGTATATGCAACCAAACGGGTTTTTGTTGCGTTCTCGTCGCCAACCAAGTCCTTTCCTTTTCACAAAATTTTCGGATAACTGATGCCTGTCAGTGTATTCCATTCTCAAGCAGCAGATTACAAATCGCACCTGAATATGCAACATCCAGGTTTATTTACGGAAAGGGCCAATTCTCTTCATAGTTTCTCATCACCGGCGTTGCACCCTTCGGCCAAAATCCGCTTCACCTTGTCGAACATCTCCTGTATCTGCTTCCTGGAATGCAGAGGAGAAGGGTACATGCACGCGCAGTCCAGCTGCCCGTCCCTGATAGAGTCGAACACGCCGACCGACGGCCCGATGCCGTGCACGGTGGCGCAGTCGAAGTACTGCTCCGCGCCAGCCTTGCTCTGCAGGTCAGACAGGCCGTCGTAGGTGACCGGCTCCTCGAACACGGAGACGAGCGCCGTCCGGAGCGCCGAGGCCGTCGTCAGCTGCGGGTTCTCGATGGCCCGGCACATGAGGAAGTTGAGGTCGGCGGTGTCGGTGAGGTGCTTCTTGCTGTTCTTGGCACTGCTGTAGGAATCATGGCACCTCTTGGCCAGCGCCCACAGCCCTTCCTCCCCGTGTATCTTGTGGGTGTTGGTGATGGCAGAGTAGAAGAACCCTGCAACGAGTAACGGTGTCAAAGCTGTTGTGTTTGATGATTTGAAGCTTTCTCCTAGCTAGCACATTAGCTCGATCACACCACACCACACCACACCACACAATAGTATGACAAAATTTTAGAGTTGCTTGCTTCAGGGGCTCACCAACGTTGTGATCATCCAAAACTGGCTCAAGAAACTGGCGGCAGTTGATCAGGGTCGCCACTGAGTACGTCTCCTGCTGGCCACTGTCCAGCTTCTTGGACTGCCGTGCAGCTAGCAGCGTGGCGGCAGCCATGGCCGAGCAAAGCTTCACCCCGTTCTCCTTGCACGCCTAGATGACAATGTGCAAAGTACCTTTAATCTATATGTGCAAATCAGATTTAGCACAGTAGTACGCAGCGCATCAATGTGGTTTAGTACCCCATCGAGCGGTGAAATGTACTCTACCGGAAATGATGAGGTGACGCAAAACTCACATCGAGCAGGCGCTTCGTGTCCTCGCGGCCGAACGCGATGCGCACCATCTGCGTCGACCTGGCCGTGCCGGCCTCCTCGAACGGCAGCGTCGACGTGCGCAGCCCGTTGATGGAGTAGCCCACCATGTCCACCCCACGCGCCCAGAACGGCTTCCACGCGTCCTGCTTCGGTATCCTGTCTTCCAACCCCGCCTCCACCGCCGCCGCCTCCTCCTCCTCCGGGTCGCCCGCGCCTCCCAGATGCGCCAGGAGCTCCCTCAGCAGCGCGCCCGACGCCGCGCGGTCGCACGCGGCCGTGTGGATCCGGACGAACAGCGCGGCGCCGCCCGAGGGCGGGGGCAGGTCGTAGAGCGCGGCGAAGAGCACCGGCGCACCCTCGGGCCCGGGGTCGGACGCCCACGGGTTGCTGTTGAGCTCGCGCTCGAGGAGGGAGCTGAAGTCGAGCGCGGAGGGCTGGGGCGCGAGGGCGGGCTGCGCCGCGGTGGAGGGGAAGGCGAGGGTGGGGCTGGAGGCGGAGGCGGCGCGGATGTGGGCGCGGAGGACGGGGTGCGCGCTCTGGAGCGAGCGGACGGCCGCCTCGGCCGCCGAGCTGCCGCGGCGCGAGAGGCGGAGCGCGAGGAGCGTGGTGCCGGTGCCGCCCGGCACGGCGCGGCACCAGCTGTACTCCGTGCCGCACACCGCGCGGGAGCGCCACGCCGCCGTGCCCGCGTGCTCCGTCCCGGGATCCATGGCGAGAGGGGTCGTGGTCGTGGCGCGAATGGCAAGCTGGTGTTTGCCGGCTCGGATGTGCCTGGTTGGTGACTGGTCGGCTCCGGCGGTGTGGCCCTTGTCAGCTATATTTCGTTTTGTAGTGCTCAGTCGTCTGACGACGACGAGATTCCGTGTGGCGTATAAGGGGGTGTTTGTTTCCACGGACTTTTTTTTTATTGTAGGGACTAAAAAAAAGTCTTAAAAAGTCCCATGTGAAACAAACAGAAGGGACTTTTAGGGACTAAAATGGACTGTTTGGGATTATTTGGAAAAGTACCTATGGGAGGGACTTTTTGGGACTTTTTCCTACCCTGCCCCCGCATCGCATCGCCCTCCCGCTCGCGTCTCCCACCTCGCCCGCCGCCGCCGCCGCCGCCGCCAGTTCCCTCGCGCCCCCACCAGCCGCCGCCGCCAGTTCCCTCACGCCCCCACCAGCCGCCGCCGCCGCCGCCGCCAGTTCCCTCGCGCCCCCACCAGCCGCCGCCGCCAGTTCCCTCGGCTCTGCCCAGGCAGCGCCCGCGCCGCCGCAGCCTACCGCTCCTCGGCGGCGGCCTCCTCCTCCTCCGACGTCTACGCGCGCAACGCCGCCGCCGTCGGCGGCCTCCTCTCCGACCTGCGGTCCCGCGTCTCCCAGGTGCGTGTGCGCCGCCGGTCTCTCTCTCCCTTCCTTGACCCGACCCCTTCCTCTCCTTGACGAAACGGGAGGCCCTGCAGGTGCTGGGCGGCGGAGGCGCGGGGGCGGTGAAGCGGAACGAAGGGCGGGGAAGCTGCTCCCCAAGGACAACATAGTCTTTTTACATGTCATTTAATGACCTTTAGTCCCTCTTTAGTCCCTGGAAACAAACGGGTAGGGACTAGGGACTTTTAAGTTGGGACTAAAAAAAGTCCCGGGACTTTTGAAACAAACAGGGCCTAAAAATCCAGGGCCAATGGGACGTCTGCAGTACGAGATAGCATGCCGACAATGAGAGAGCAGCACAACACAAATGTGGTCGTCAGTCACACGGTCACGGAGAGGGACTCCAGAATCCAGGATTTCTCTTCTCTGGTCGATCGGTGAGCACGATCACGGCCAGCCATTATGTAATTTCTAGAAAAAAGTCCAAAATAAACCTTAAAGTTGTAGACGAAACATTAACCAAACCCTAAACTTCAAATCACTGAAATCGGCACACCGAACTTATTGATCCCGGTCTATTTTAAACCTTGACAGAACTTAGCGGGGATTTGTTGAATTGGGCCGTGCCCGTTAGCGCAGTTGCGCATGCGCGCACCCTCTGCTCTGGATTTTTTTTTCATTTTCTTTTTGCTTTTCCACATGTGTATTTTTTTAGTATCCAATGTATTTTTAACATACATATGTATATTTTTTGATAAACTTCCAATATTTTTCAACACATTATATACATTTTAAAAGTACATCTTACAAAAAAATACATGGTAATATTTTTCTAAATAAATATTTAATATTTTATAAATAACAATAATTTTTTTATAAAATTGATATATATATATATATTTGAGGTATAAATAACAATAAACGTTGAATGTTTGGGGCTAGTATTATGCTCCTACAAATTTATAAATACATGTTGGACCAATACAAATAGAACTAAAAATACGAATAGAATTAAAAAAAACAAACATTTTTTTGAAACAAAAAAGACATAGAATTTATGACAAAAATAGAAAATATAAATATTTTTAACTTCTGAACAATTTTTAAAATGCGCGAACTTTTTTAAACTTCGTAATTTTTTTTGTTAGTGGGCCTGTCCAATTTCTGTCTATGAGAGTAGGAGTCTATGAGGTTATCCTGGTCGGGATTGTGGTATTGCCAGAATCCCGGTGTGCCAAACGGACCTAGGGTTTAAAATGGACCGGGATTACAAGTTCGGAGTGCCAATTTCAGGGATTCAAAGTTCAGGGTTTGATTTAGCTTTCGTCTATAACTTCAAGGTTTGTTTTGGACTTTTTCGTAATTTCTATTCTACGTGTGCTTTTCCAGAATTCAGGAGTATACTCAGGACCAGCTCTATTTTTTGCGGGGCCCTAGGACAAAGTTGAAAAATAGGCCCATATATATAGAGAGAGAATATATATATAAAAAAAAATATATATATAGGAAAATGGCTATGTACTCTAGGGAGTACGTATTCCCGCTCTTCATGTACCACATGGTATATATATATATATATTACTAGCAAAATAGCCCGTGCGTTGCAACGGGAGAAAAAAATACCACACGCTTTTAATCTTTTTATAATTATTTTGATTTATTAAAATAATAAACTAACTAACTAATGTAGTTAGTCCTATCCTATTTTGTTGAAAAATCAATCCGTCCATTGTTAATTCCACCATAATGAGAAATTGAAGCGCGAGTTGAATAACAAAAATTACAGGGTTTTTTTTTATAAAAATGACGTGGTGGGTTTTCCGACAGAAACAATAGCCGCTTTATTATTAGGTATAGATTAGTATTATTTTCTGATATTTTATTTAACTAGAAAATATAAATATATATTTATTTATTATTTAGTATTTTTTCGAATCTGTTTTGTTAAAAAAAACATCTAGCCAGCGACCGAGTCCCACCTCGCCTCGGTCAACGCCAGCGATTCGCAGCGCCAAGTGGCCCGAGCCCCAGGCTAGCTTCGCCTCGCCAGGGATCTCCTATCCCGAGAGTGACACCATTTCGTGTGCGCCCTGGACAACTACCGCGAGCAGAAAAAGGCACCAGGAGCCCGAGACCCTGGCTCGTTTCATTTTTCCCTGCCCCGATTCAATCTACCACCCCATCGTTCGCCTGACACCACTATCTCGCTGGAGTTCGTCCGCCCGTTCGCCGGAGTTCGCGGAGCCGTTCACCGGAGTTTGCGTACGTCGCCGGAGTTCGTCTGACAGTCACCGGAGAAGCACCACTAGAGGAGCCACACCGAGACCGTTCTGTTTTCCCCCGCTGTTCGTGGTGAGAACGCACGATCCGATTCAACGAATCTGATGAACTGCTACATGACGAATTAAATCTGTTTTTGGTCTGTTTTAAGGTTGGTCTGATTTTCGGTATAATTTTCAAACGTGTTTACCTTTTTACTCGTAACTCTGAATCAGGAAATTCTTTTTCATGTGATCTCGTATTGATGAGTAGAGCATGATAGAACAAATAGTTTTCAGGTTTAACAATATTAATTTTTGAGTTCGACCAGATTTAGATTAAACCTATCGGAGGCCATATTTTGTAAACCGATCATCCAAACTATTTTTGCGTTATGATCGAATCAGCATGTAGATGATTTTACACCTGCTACCATGCTATTTTTGTTTTGGTTTTTTAAAAGTTGTTTTCTTGTCGTTGGTTTTATTTGGTGTTATGTGAATGTGGTGATTGATTGTTGTGATTGTTTGCAACGTACAGATTGCGTGGAGTACGACGCAAATTATTGTCAGGAGTGTGACTTTTTGAACCAGAATCAAGGCAAGTTACATATTGATCATCATTCACCTATTATTTTTCTATCCATGTAGTATTATATCACACTATAAATTTATGCATGTATAGGAATATTATTATTATGCTATGCTATTGAGCTATATCCCCTCGTCATTGAAGATCGTGGTATTTGTATTTGCTATGCTATGTAGACGGGGATTGGTTCATGTATTCACTGAGTTTATGTGAGGATTACTACAAAATAAATTGAATAGTAATTAAGGATATAATACATCTTGGGGCGGATATGGTATTGCTGGGTGGTTTCAAGAACATAATTGTTTCAACCCTCTGAATGTAAGTGGAATGCCGCTCAGGTTCAAAAAGATCAAACAAACTTAGTGACTAGTAGCTTCCTTGTGCGACCACTGGCTATATGGGCTCTGGCTTAGTTGATCAATTGTGGAAACCTTACGCGGATGTGCTAGCAGATGTAGTTATGATAGTTGGGATGGGCCTCCTGTGGGACTAGGTGACTGCTTCTGACAGATTTCCTCTCAATCTTCGGGTTGGGTCCAGTGGGTAGAGCGTACTAACCTCTGCAGAGTGTACAAACTAATCATGATTAGTCGTGTCCCCTGTTATGGACAATTTTGAGCAGCTAGGCCATTACAGTTGTTGGATGGTCTTGACAGATGAGACACGTAATAAAATTTGGTGGGAAACTTAATAAAGGTAATAGGTTGGAGTTGGAGATGCCAATTCAACCATATGTGAGTTAATTGTAGTAAACAAATAAAAACTTGACTATTAGGTAGCTATGAGGATAAAATCAGCTTTCTGCAAAATAACCATCAGCCTTCTTTTGTTATACTATGCATGTACATGTAGGTCTGCTTATTATTATTCCTGTATAACTTGTCAATACATTCAAAGTATTGACCTATATGGCTGCAATGTATCATGTTGCAGGATGTTCAGACGAGGAGTAAGGTACCGTTAGGGTCGTGAGTCTTCACTCAACATCGACAGTGGGCTATGATGGGACTCATCGTTATTATTCTGCTACTTTTCCGCTGTCTGATAGAATAAAGCTAGCTAGGTGCTATACAGATTGCTATACATTATGAATTTTGGATCATACGTTGTAATAAACGATGCGCTTGTTATTCTGGTATTCATCTATATTGTGTGCGCTAGTGAATCGATCCAGGGATTAGCACAGTAAAGCAAAAAGACTCAAATCCTTCGAGGTTTGGTCGTTACACTTGTGCCAAGTTTTAGCCTCCGATTGCAAGAAAGTGCAAAAAATGTGACATGTTGTCTAGAAACAGATTCTGTCTGCGTGATAGAAAAATTTGCCTAGAATGACCAGATCATCTTTTTGATCTGAATTTTTTGTTGACAATATGTTCTATATAATTGTATTTCTCACGTCAGTTCTGAGGTTTTTTATTTGAGTTGCAGAAGTGCCTCGAAAAAATTATTTTTTTGACCGGCTACTGTAGGGAAAACACCCCACAACCTTTTTTCTTTTATTCCCATATCCAAGAGTTATATGTACAAGTAGAGGTTAGGATATACAAGGGGGTTGGGGGGCTATGGATAAAATTATTTATTACATGCTTGTGTGTTTTTCCCAGATTCTGCCCTGCTTTGCGTTTTCATTGTTTTGCAAAGCTTAAGCTTCCTTTTTCTTTGCAAAAACCTTTTGGCAATCTTGAGAAATAGAAAATCTTCCTGAAAATATTATTTCCAGTAGATATTTAATTATTTTATTAAGGGAACTAACCACTCTAATCAGCTTATGATGAGTTGCGTATGAAGCGAGTTTTCAGGTATGCGATGGAAGATGATGAAAGAAGATCGAGGAGTGTCAAGCGCTCAAGCTTGGGGATGCTCCCATGCACCCCAAGAAATTTTCAAGGAGACTCAAGCATCTAATCTTGGGGATGCCCTCGTGCATCCCCTTCTCCATCAACAATCATTAGTTCGTCCTTCTCCATGCTATATTTTTATCACTTCATATGTTATGTGCTAAGGTTGGAGCGTCTCTCTCTTTACTTTTTAGTTTGTTTTAGTTTTTCTTGTTGTTCGTAACAAGTTGGATGCTAGCCTCCTTTGCTTGGGAGATAAGCACGCTTCACTCCAACATAGAACACAACATGAGTTTTCATGTTTATCCTTTTTGTGTGTTCTATATCTTTCCATAGGTGTTGACATGCTTAGCTCTTAGTTTTCATGCTTATCTTTTAAGCGCTATTTATTTATTTAGGTTGATTTTGAAACTCTCTTGAACTATCTTGTTTAGAGAGTTGGCCTGTTGCACTGAGTTGTGTATCTTGCATGAGTAGGTAATTGAGGTTGCTATTTAAGCATAGTAGTAACTTGCAATAGTTTTGAGGTATAGATTTGAGTAATGTTTGGACTATTGGTGCCGAAAGCTTGAGCCTATTAGTGATAGGTGTCGTATTTTGGGAAATCCATGTGTTTTTCAAAAACTAAAAAATTAGTTGAGAAATCTAGCTATTAAATGGATCGCTAACCTCTGGAGGTGTTGGAATATATAGAGTACCCTCACGTTACCATGGGTCAAGGATGCGCAAGGATAACCAAACACTCCTCCTTTGGGTGCTTGTCTCTTTGTGAATTTCCTGACTAGACAGAGAGTTACCGATAATAGGTGCATGAGTTCTTAGGACTAATGTGAGTATTCAATTATTGGCACTTCCACCATCCATATTTTTCTAGCCTCTTCGGTACCGTGCATTGCCCTTTCTCATCTTGAGAGTTGGTGCAAACTTCATCGGTGCATCCAAACCCTTGACATGATACGCTCTGTCAAAAATAAGCCTCACTATATCCTTCCTCAAAACAATCACCATACCTACCTATTACGGCATTTCCATGGCCTTTCCGAGATACATTGCCATGCAACATCCACCATCTCATGACTTGATCTTCATGTCATACATGCTTTTGCTTGGTCGAGGAGCCGCTTGTTAGTTGGGCTTTGCCCTTATTATTATTGCTACATGACGCGCTAGTATCATTGCATATCCTGCTACACTAGCAGAGGCATACATTTGCATACATCATGATAGTTTCATTGTTCTTTATCTTGAGTACTTCTTATAAAGTGTGAAGATTTTTCTTTCTATTCTTGTAAAAAAATAGAGTGTTTCCCTTAAGTGAGGAAAAGATCCCAAATAGGACAAAATGAAAAGATCCCAAAGAGGACAAATGAGGTCTAAATAGAAAGAGCCAAAGAGGACACGGAAAATAAAAAAATAAAAAAAGAAGAAAAAAAAGAGAAGGGAGCAACACTACTATTCCTTTTGAAAGATCCACACTCGTACTCCATTGTTATATTTGTGCTCCATGGAGATTATCATTCATGCATAACTATGTGGGGACCTTTACACTATAGAACTTGGCTTGTATATTCCAATGACGAGCCTCCTCAAATGATCTCTAGGTCTTCATGAGCAAGCAAGTTGGATGCACCCCCACTAGTTCCATTGGAGAGCTTACCATAGCTCATATGTGCATCTGTTGCATGGCAATCCCTACTCCTCGCATCATACCTATCATTTGGATTTATCTCACCTATGATTGTCCTCATTGATGTGAGCCTTTCACACTTCCTTTTGTCTTCCTTCCCCATCATTATTCTATTAGCCATCCTAAGTGCCAATATATCTTGATTACGCTCATCCATTGCATGAGTGCTCAAAGTCGAAAGGGAGAGGATAATTTTGACTTTTACCTGACTAGTGGTCTAGGGATGAGTCAAAATAAGATTTTGAAGGAGACCAAGTGTGAAACTTTAGTAGGTTGAGTTCTCAATTAAAAATATATATTTTTACTCTCAACCCATCTCCCACTTCTTGCATGCAAACACCATTTGGAGACATTAGAATCACGGACAGCGAGAGCTCTTGCACCTTTATGTTCTTACTTTGCTATTTTCAATACTAGATATAGACTCTTGCTGGTTATTGTCTTGACTTGAATTGCATATCTTGCTTGCTTTACTTTATAGTTCTTATATGTGTGATAGCATGTCACCACAGAAATTATTTCTGTTACCATTTACCTACTCGAGGACGAGCATGAATTAAGCTTGGGGATGTTGATACGTCCCTAACGTATCTATAATTTCTGCTTGTTACATGATATTTTAGGTGACATTGTTATATATTTTGCAACACTTTTATATCATTTTACGCATATTTGGACTAACCTACTAACTCAGTGCACCCAGTGCCAGTTTCTGTCTGCTGATGTCTTTTTTTGCAGGGACTTTTTGTTGGGGAACGTCGCATGGGAAACAAAAATTTTCCTACGCGCACGAAGACCTATCATGGTGATGTCCATCTACGAGAGGGGATGAGTGATCTACGTACCCTCGTAGACCGTACAGCAGAAGCGTTAGAGAACGCGGTTGATGTAGTGGAACGTCCTCACGTCCCTCGATCCGCCCCGCGAACAATCCCGCGATCAGTCCCACGATATAGTACCGAACGGACGGCACCTCCGCGTTCAGCACACGTACAGCTCGACGATGATCTCGGCCTTCTTGATCCAGTAAGAGATACGGAGAGGTAGAAGAGTTCTCCGGCAGCGTGACAGCGCTCCGGAGGTTGGTGATGACCTTGTCTCAGTAGGGCTCTGCCCGAGCTCCGCAGAAACGCGATCTAGAGGAAAAACCGTGGAGGTATGTGGTCGGGCTGCCGTGGAAAAGTCGTCTCAAATCAGCCTTAAAACCTCCGTATATATAGGTGGGAGGGAGGGGGCCTTGCCTTGGGGCTCAAGAAGCCCCAAGGGGGTCGGCCGAGTCCAAGGGAGAGGACTCTCCCCCCCAAACCGAGTTGGACTAGGTTTGGTGGGAGGGAGTCCCCCTTCCTTCCCACCTCCTCCTTTTTTTTCTTTCTCTCTTGATTTTCTTCTCCTTGGCGCATAGGGCACTTGTGGGATGTCCCACCAGCCCACTAAGGGCTGGTGTGTCTCCCCCAAGGCCTATGGGCTTCCCCGGGGTGGGTTGCCCCCCCGGTGAACTCCCGGAACCCATTCGTCATTCCCGGTACATTCCCGGTAACTCCGAAAACCTTCCGGTAATCAAATGAGGTCATCCTATATATCAATCTTCGTTTCCGGACCATTCCGGAAACCTTCGTGACGTCCGTGATCTCATCCGGGACTCCGAACAACATTCGGTAACCAACCATATAACTCAAATACGCATAAAACAACGTCGAACCTTAAGTGTGCAGACCCTGCGGGTTCGAGAACTATGTAGACATGACCCTAGAGACTCCTCGGTCAATATCCAATAGTGGGACCTGGATGCCCATATTGGATCCTACATATTCTACGAAGATCTTATCGTTTGAACCTCAGTGCCAAGGATTCGTATAATCCCGTATGTCATTCCCTTTGTCCTTCGGTATGTTACTTGCCCGAGATTCGATCGTCAGTATCCGCATACCTATTTCAATCTCGTTTACCGGTAAGTCTCTTTATTCATTCCGTAATACAAGATCCCGCAACTTACACTAAGTTACATTGCTTGCAAGGCTTGTGTGTGATGTTGTATTACCGAGTGGGCCCTGAGATACCTCTCCGTCACACGGAGTGACAAATCCCAGTCTTGATCCATACTAACTCAACCAACACCTTCGGAGATACCTGTAGAGCATCTTTATAGTCACCCAGTTACGTTGCGACGTTTGATACACACAAAGCATTCCTCCGGTGTCAGTGAGTTATATGATCTCATGGTCATAGGAATAAATACTTGACACGCAGAAAACAGTAGCAACAAAATGACACGATCAACATGCTACGTCTACTAGTTTGGGTCTAGTCCATCACGTGATTCTCCTAATGACGTGATCCAGTTATCAAGCAACAACACCTTGTTCATAATCAGAAGACACTGACCATCATCGATCAACTGGCTAGCCAACTAGAGGCATGCTAGGGATGGTGTTTTGTCTATATATCTACACATGTAAATGAGTCTTCATTCAATACAATTATAGCATGGATAATAAACTATTATCTTGATACAGGAATTATAATAATAACTATATTTATTATTGCCTCTAGGGCATAATTCCAACACTTTTACCCAATTTTCCTGAGTCCCAAAGATCCTAAGAAAAATATATAAAAATTAGCATGACGGGAACTCCAGGATCACTAAAGATGGGCCAGAGGGGGGCCAGGGCCTGCCCAGGCGGCCTCCCTGCGCGGCCTGGCCCCTGGCCGCGCCACCAGGTCGCCTCGACGGGGGCTACCTCCTCTAACGCCCTCCTTTGACCTATATTTACCCTTCCGATGGAAAACCCTCGTATTGTATCCAGAATCGTGAATTCCTCCATCGTTCCACCGCCGCAGCGCTTTCGAGATCGGGAGCGTCAGAAGACCTCTTCCCGGCACCCTGTCGGAGGGAAGATTGATCTCCGGGAGCTTCTCCACCACCATGGATGCTTCCCGGGCGTGCCGTGGGTAGTCCTCCTTGGACCATGAGTCCATGACTAGTAGCTATCTGATATATTCTCTACAATCTTATGCTTCAATGGTTAGTCCTTGTGAGCTGCCCTACATGATCAAGGCATATATGTAATCATCTTGCTATTGCTATGTTGAGTTTGATGGCATCCGATGGATTATGAGATTATGTTCAGATTGTTATGAGTTATATATTTGGTTCTCCTTTTATATTATGTTCTTAGTGATTCATGCATGTTCTCCGTTACCTTTTATTGCTTTGGCTGAGTAGTAGATTGTAACTCCAAGAGGGAGTGTTATGCATGATTGTGGGTTCATGCCCCGTGATGTCTAGCTTGAGTGACAGAAACATGAGACTAGGGGATGTGCTGTTGCCACGAGGGAGAAAACAACGGTTCTTGTGACCGCGGTTGCAAGTATTGTTTACGTTACGCATAGTTCGTTAATGCAGTTGTCCGTTGCTTCGAGTTTACACCTTGGTTGGAACTCGCAACTTAATACCGGTAAGATGTTCTGGATAGATATCTCAAGGTGGATGATTAGTAAGTGGATGCTGATGAATAAACGGTCTACTTGTCTTGGCGTACTTCCCATTACTTTTGAGCCTCAAACAATCAAGGAGCATGATTAGCATTGCGCTGCATTTATAATTCTGTCAATTGCCTATCTATAATTTGTTTACCTCGCATAGTTTTTTATTGTCTTTTGGGACAGAGACATCACTAGTGAACATCATGAGACTCCGGTCCATATTTCCACCACTATTTACACCTCCACTATTTGCTGCTTATTTACCTTCCGGTTGCAATCACCATTATTATTCCCGCTTGTGTTTTGATCCTTTGCAAACTACAATACCAGAGGGATTGACAACCTCTCTGTACTCGCTGGGAGCAAAATTATTTGTTGTGTGTGCAGGTCCATGTCCTTTGTAAGCGCCAGAGCAGCGGACACCTACTTGTTGAACCTTGGAGTCCTCCTAGTTCAGTAAACCTTACAGTCTCCGTGTAAGGGAAACTTGATGCTGACTACATCTCAACCTTGCACTTGGGGTAACCAACGAGGGGGCGAGAAGTATATACATTCTCTCATCACCACTCGGCCAAAGCAATAAATAGCAATAGAGAACATGCATGAATCACTAAGGAACATAATTTAAAAGGATAATCAAATATATAACTCATAATAATATGAACATAATCTCATAATCCATCGGATCCCAACAAACCGAGGATAGCAATAGCAAGAGAATTACATAGATGCCTTGATCATGTAGGGTAGCACACAAGGACTAACCATTGAAGCACAAGATTGGAGAGAAGACATCACATAGCTACTGGTCATGGACTCATGGTCAAAGGAGGACTACTCACAGCAGGTCCGGGAAGCATCCATGGCGGTGGAGAAGCTCCTGGAGGTCAATCCTACCTCCGGCAGGGTGCCGGGAAGAGGTCTCCTGACACTCCCAATCTTGGAAGCGCTGCGGCAGTGGAACGATGGAGAAATTCACGATTCTGGATGTTGTATAGGGGTTTCCTCGTCGATGGGTAAATATAGGCAAAAGGAGAGCACCAGAGGGCATGGGCCCCACACAGGTGGCTTCTTGGCGCGACCTAGGGGTGAACGACGCCCACATGTCGCCTGGGCGGCCCCTGGAACCCCTCTCGCCCCCTTCGGTGACCTGGAAGCTTCCGGAATGCTGATTTTTATATATTTTTCTCGGGATTTTTCGGGCTTCGAAAAACTGGGTAAAAGCCCGTGCAAAAAAAGAGATCAACACACAGAAACTGGCACTGGGTGCACTGAGTTAGTAGGTTAGTCAAAATATGTGTAAAATGATATGAAAGTTTAGCAAAACATATAACAATGTCACCAAAAGATCATGGAACAAGCAGAAATTATAGATACGTTAGGGACGTATCAACATCCCCAAGCTTAATTTCTGCTCGTCCTCGAGTAGATAAATGATAACACAAATAATTTATGTGGTGACATGCTAACACACATATAAGTGTTGGAAATATGCCCTAGAGGCAATAATAAAGTGGTTATTATTATATTTCCTTGTTCATGATAATTGTCAATTGTTCATGCTATAATTGTATTAACCAGAAACAGTAATACATGTGTGAATAAATAGATCATGATGTCTCCCTAGTAAGCCTCTAGTTGGCTAGCTCGTTGATAAACAGATGATCATGGTTTCCTGATCATGGACATTGGATGTCATTGATAACGGGATCACATCACTGGGAGAATGATGTGATGGACAAGACCCAATTATAAGCGTAGCACCAGATCGTGTTGTTCGTCTGCTAAAGTTTTTCTAATGTCAAGTATCATTTCCTTAGATCGTGAGATTGATGATGGTGATCATGAAACTTCGGATCAAGTTGCTATTGAACCTCGAAGGTCCACAAGGGTACGTTCCGCACCAGAATGGTTCGGCAACCCTGTGATGGAGTTCACGTTGTTGGACAACGGTGAACCTTCGTACTATGAAGAAGCGATGGCGGGCCCGAATTCCAACAAATGGCTTGAGGCCATGAAATCCGAGATAGGATCCATGTATGAGAACAAAGTATGGACTTTGTTGGACTTGCCCGATGATCGGCAAGCCATAGAAAAAAATGGATCTTTCAGAAGAAGACTGACGCGAACGGTTATGTGATCGTTTATAAAGCTCGACTTGTCGCAAAGGGTTTTTGACAAATTCAAGGAATTGACTAGGATGAGACTTTATCTCCCGTAGCGAAGCTGAAGTTAGTCCGAATCAAGTTAGGAGTTGCCGCTTTTCATGATTATGAAATTTGGCAAATGGACGTCAAAACAGTGTTCCTTAACAGCTATCTTAAGGAAAAGTTATAAATGATGCAACCAGAAGGTTTTGTCGATCCTAAGAGTGCTAACAACGTATCCAAGCTCCAGCGCTCCATCTATGGGCTGGTGCAAGCATCTCGAAGTTGGAAAATTCCCTTTAATGAGGTGATTAAAGCGTTTGGATTCATACAGGTATATGGAGAAGCCCGTTTGTTCAAGAAAGCGAGTGGGAGCTCTGTAGCTTTTCTCGTACTATATGTGGATGACATATTGTTGATGGGAAATGATATAGAGTTATTGGAGAGCATAAAGGCCTACTTGAATAAAAGTTTTTCGATGAAGGACCTTGGAGAAGCTGTATACATATTAGGCATCAAGATCTATATAGATAGATCGAGACGCCTCATAGGTCTTTCACAGAGCACATACCTTGACAAGATATTGAAGAAGTTCAATATGGAAAACTCGAAGAAGGGGTTCTTGCCTGTGTTGCAAGGTATGAGATTGAGTAAGACTCAATGCCCGACCACGGTAGCAGATAGAGAGAAGATGAGTACTGTCCCCTACGCTTCAGCCGTAGGCTCTCTTATGTATGCCATGTTGTGTACCAGACCTGATGTGAACCTTGCCATAAGTTTGGTAGGGAGGTACCAAAGTGATCCCGGTATGGAACGCTTGACAGCTGTCAAGAATATCCTTAAGTACCTGAAAAGGACTAAGAAGATGTTTCTCGTTTATGGAGGTGACGAAGAACTCGTCGTAAAGGGTTACGCCGATGATAGCTTCGACACAGATCCGGATGACTCCAAGTCACAAACCGCATACGTGTATCTTTTGAATGGTGGGACAGTCAGCTAGTGCAGCTGCAAGCAAGACGTCGTGGCAGCATCTACATGTGAAGCGGAGTACATTGCTGCTTCGGAAGCAGCTCATGGAGTGATCTGGATGAAGGAGTTCATCATCGACCTTGGAGTGGATCCAAGCGCGTCAGGCCCAATGACACTCTTCTGTGACAACACTCGAGCTATTGCCATAGCCAAGGAGCCCATATTTCACAGGAAGACAAAGCACATCAAACGCCGCTACAACTCCATCCAGGACCATGTCCAGAAAGGAGACATAGATATTTGTAAAGTGCACACGGATCTAAATATTGCATACCCGTTAACAAAATCTCTTCCACGAGCAAAACATGATCAACACCGGAATGCTATGGGTTTTCGATTCATCACAATGCAACTAGATTATTGACTCTAGTGCAAGTGGGAGACTGTTGGAAATATGCCCTTGAGGCAATAATAAAGTGGTTATTATTATATTTCCTTGTTCATGATAATTGTCTATCGTTCATGCTATAATTGTATTAACCGGAAACAGTAATACATGTGTGAACAAATAGATCACAATGTGTCCCTAGTAATCCTCTAGTTGGCTAGCTCGTTGATCAACAGATGATCATGGTTTCTTGATCATGGACATTGGATGTCACCCATAACGGGATCACATCATTGGGATAATGATGTGATGGACAAGACCCAATTGTAAGCGTAGCACAAGATCGTGTTGTTCGTCTGCTAAAGCTTTTCTAATGTCAAGTATCATTTACTTAGACCGTGAGATTGTGCAACTCCCGGATACCGTAGGAATGCTTTGAGTGTATCAAATGTCACAACGTAACTGGGTGACTATAAAGGTGCACTACGGGTATCTCCGAAAGTGTATGTTGGGTTGGTATGAATCAAGATCAGGATTTGTCACCCCGTGTGACGGAGAGGTATCTCAGGTCCCACTCGGTAGAACATCATCATAATGAGCTCAATGTGACTAAGGAGATAGTCACGGGATGATGTGCTACGGAACCAGTAAAGAGACTTGCCCGTAACGAGATTGAACAAGGTATAGGGATACCGACGATCGAATATCAGGCAAGTTCTATATCAGTAGACAAAGGGAATTGTATACGGGATTGATTGAATCCTTGACATCGTGGTTCATCCGATGAGATCATCGTGGAACATGCGGGAGCCAACATGGGTATCCAGACTCCGCTATTGGTTATTGGCCGGAGAGGTGTCTCGGTCATGTGTGCATGCTTCCCGAACCCGTAGGGTCTACACACTTAGGGTTCGATGACGCTAGGGTTATAGGGAAATGATGTACGTGGTTACCGAAGGTTGTTCCGAGTCCCGGATGATATCTTGGACGTCACGAGGAGTTCCGGAATGGTCCGGAGGTAAATATTGATATATAGGATGGATGGGTTTGGACACCGGAAATGTTTCGGGCACCACCGACAAAGTGTTGGGACCACCGAAAGGGTTCCGGGGGCCCACCGGGAGGGGCCACCAGCCCCGGGAGGCTACATGGGCCAAGTATGGGAGGGAAACAGCCCCTAAGTGGGCTGGTGCGCCTCCCCACCCAGCCCAAGGCGCAGCAAGAGAGGGAGGAGGGCAAACCCTAGGCGCAGGAGGGCCCAAGGGCCACCTAGGGGTGCGCCTCCACCCCTCCCTGCCCTGGCCGCCGCCCTGTGCCCCATCCGGGCTTCCGCCACCCCTAGGGTGGGAACCCTATAGGTGGTTCACCCCTTCCCCTCTCCTCCTATATATAGAGAGGTTTTTGGGGTTGTTGAACACACGGTTCTCTCTCCCTCTCGGCGCAGCCCTACCTCTCTCCCTCCTTTCCTCCGCGGTGCTTGGCGAAACCCTGCCGGAGTTCCACGTAGCTCCACTGCCACCATGCCGTCGTGCTACCGGAGCTCTTCCCCAACCTCTCCCTCCTCCTTGCTGGTTCAATGTGCGGGAGACGTCACCGGGCTGTACGTGTGTTGAACATGGAGGTTCCGTGATTCACCACTTGGATCGGAATCACACCGCGATCTGAATCGCAAGTACGACTCCATCAACCGCGTTCTAGCAACGCTTACACTTAGCAATCTTCAAAGGTACGAAGATGCTCTTTCCCCTTGCTCGTTGCTGGTTTCTCCATAGATAGATCATTGTATGGATTAGGAAAATTTTGAATTTTACTACGTTACCCAACAATAAGAACTTCAAAGTAAAGAAAGTAAGATATGCAATTCAAGTCAAGATAATAACAAGCAATAGTCTATATTTAGTATTGGAATTAGCAAAGTAAGAACATAAAGGTGCAAGAGCTCTCGTTGTCCGTGACTCGAATGTCTCCATATGGTGTTTGCGTGCAAGAAGTGGGAGATGGGTTGAGAGTATAAAATATTTTTAATTGAGAACTCAATCTACTAAAATTTCACACTTGGTCTCCTTCAAAATCTTATTTTGACTCATCCCAGACCACTATTCACGCACAAGTCAAAATGATCCTATCCCTTTTGACTTTGACCACTCATGCAATGGATGAGCGTAAGCAAGATATGCTGGCACTTAGGATGGCAAAGAGAATAATGATGGGGAAGGGAGACAAAAAAGGTGTGGAAGGCTCACATCAATGAGGACAATCATAGGTGAAATCAAACCAAATGATAGATACGATGTGAGGAGTAGGGATTGCCATGCAACGGATGCACATATGAGCTATGGTCAGCTCTCCAATGGAACTAGTGGGGGTGCATCCAACTTGCTTGCTCATGAAGACCTAGAGCTCATTTGAGGAGGCTCATCATTAGAATATACAAGCCAAGTTCTATAGTGTAAAGGTCCCCACATAGTTATGCACGAATGATAATCTCTATGGAGCACTGCTACTTCCCAGTAACGTCACCAGAAATTGGCACGTTGACTCGAGATTGCGTTGATTTTGCCCTTGAAGAGGAAAGGGTGATGTAGCACAACAGCAGCAAGTATTTCCCTCAGTTTGAGAACCAAGGTATCAATCCAGTAGGAGCTTCAAGATGAGTGTGGTGGAGGTTGTGAGGCAAAAAGGAGAAGATGGTCACATTGACTGGGCATATCAATGAGCTATGGAGATGCTCATCAATAGATATCAATGTGAATGAGTAGGGATTGCCATGCAACAGATGCACTTGAGCTTATAAGTGTATGAAAGCTCACAAAGGAAACTAGTGGGTGTGCACCCAACTTGCTTGCTCACGAAGACCTAGGGCAATTGAGGAAGCCCATCATTGGAATATACAAGCCAAGTTATATAATGAAAATTTCCCACTAGCATATGGAAGTGACAATATAGGAAACTCTCTATCATGAAGATCATGGTGCTATTTGAAGCACAAGTGTGGAAAAAGGATAGTAGCAATTGTCCCTTCTCTCTTTTCTCTCATTTTTTTGTGGGCTCTTTGGCCTCTTTTTTTTGGTGGGCATCTTTGGCCTCTTTTTTGTAAATGGGCTTCGCTGGCCTCTTTTATTTCCTCACATGGGACAGTGCTCTATTAATGATGATCATCACACTTACAACTCAAAACTTAGAGCAATGATGACTCTATATGGAATGCCTTCGTTAGTGTACCGTGACAATGATCTAGCATAGCAATGACATCAAAAAATGGACAAGCCATGGAAACATCATGCTAGATATCTTACGATCATGCAATGGCAATATGGAAGTGGTGGCACATGTCATGAGACGGAACAGTGGTAGTTGCATTGCAATATATCTCGGAATGGCTATGAAAATGCCATAATAGGTAGGTATGGTGGCTATTTTGAGGGAGGCTATATGGTGGGTTTATGCACCGGCGAAAGTTGCGCGGCACTAGAGAAGATAGTAATGTTGAAAGGTGAAAGTTCATCTAAACCATGGACTCACATTAGTTATTAAGAACTCATATACTTGTTGCAAAAGTTTTATTAGTAATCGAAACAAAGCATTCAACGCATACTCCTAGGGGAAGGGTTGGTAGGTATAAACCATCGCGCGATCTCGACCTCTACAAAAAGGATGACAATCAATAAACTAATCATGCTCAAACTTCAACACATAGCGGTTCACCATACGTGCATGCTACGGGAATCACTTACTTCAACACAAGTATGTCTAGATTCACAACACCCTACTAACATAACTCTAATATTACCATAAACACATCTCAAAACTAATCATGAGGAATCAAACTTCTCCTACTAATCAATGCACTTAAATATGGAGGTTTTTATTGCATCCTCTTTGGATACCTATCACATATAGGACTAATTTCATAGCACACACCAATTACCAAGTTTCTTCAAGAGAGCACTCTCAAAAAGATATAAGTGAAGATCAAGAGTTTCTATTTCTACAAAATATGCCACCGCTGTGCTCTAAAAAGATTTAAGTGAAGCACTAGAGCAACAATAATCTAGCTCAAAAGATATAAGTGAAGCTCATGGGAGCAAAAGTGTCTAGCTCAAAATATATAAGTGAAGCTCATGGGAGCTAAATTGCCTAGCTCAAAAGATATAAGTGAAGCTCATAGAGTATTCTAACAAATACACGATGAGTGCGTGTCTCTCTCAAAAAGAGGTGTGCAGCAAGGATAATTGTGACATGATACGTCTCCATCGTATCTACTTTTCTGAACTCTTTTGCCCTTGTTTTGGACTCTAATTTGCATGATTTGAATGGAACTAACCCGGACTGACGTTGTTTTCAGCAGAATTTCCATGGTGTTGTTTTTGTGCAGAAATGAAAGTTCTTGGAACGTCCTGAAAATTTACGAAGAATATTTCTGGAAAATATGAAAAATACCTGCGCGAAGATCCACCGGAGGAGGTGGGCCAGTGGCCACAAGCCCTGTTGGCGCGGCCTCCCCCTGGCCACGGCAAGCAGGCTTGTGGGGCCCACGTGGCTCCATCGCCCCCAATTCCAGCGCTATAAATTCCCTTCCGCCCGGAAAAAATCAGGAGAGAAGAATTCATCGCGTTTCACGATCCAGAGGCACCGCCACATCCCGTTCTTGCCCCAGAGGGCAGATCTGGAGTCCGTTTTGGGCTCCGGATCAAGGAGATCATCGCCATCGTCATCATCAACCTTCCTCCTTCTCCAATTCCATGAAGCTCTTCATCGTTCGTGAGTAATCTATTCGTAGGCTCGTTGGACGGTGATGAGTAGGATGAGATCTATCATGTAATCGAGTTAGTTTTGACGGGGATTGATCCCTAGTATCCACTATGTTCTGAGATTGATGTTGCTATGACTTTGCTATGCTTAATGCTTGTCACTAGGGCCTGAGTGCCATGATTTCAGATCTGAAATTATTATGTTGTCACCAATATATTTGTGTTTTAGATCCGATCTTGCAAGTTATAGTTACCTACTATGTGTTATGATCCGGCAACCCCCGGGGTGACAATAACCGGAACCACTCCCGGTGATGACCATAGTTTGAGGAGTTCATGTGTTCACTGAGTGCTAATGCGTTGTTCTGGTTCTTTATTAAAAGGAGAACCTTAATATCCCGTAGTATCCATTTGGACCCCGCTGCCATGGGAGGGATGGACAATAGATGTCATGCAAGTTCTTTTCCCTAAGCACGTATGACTACACACGGAATGCATGCCTACATCATATTGACGAACTGGAGTTAGCCACATATCTCTCCGTGTTATAACTGTTGCATGATGAATATCATCCGACCGAATCACCGATCCATTGCCTACGAGTTTGTCCCACTTCTACTGTTACTTGCTCTGTCACTGCTACTGTTACTTGCTCTGCTACTGTTACTTGCTCTGTCACTGCTACTGTTACTTGCTCTGCTGTTACTACTACTGCTACTTGCTCCGCTGTCACTACTGCTGCTATTGCTGTTACTTGCTACTGCTGCTACTTGCTACTGCTACTACTTGCCACTGCCGTCACTATTGTTGTTCCTTGCCACTGCTGTTACTCTTTACCTTGCTACTACCTGCTACAATACTTTTCTGGTGCCATTGATACTTCAGTTAGGAATAATCTACCGTCAACAGATTCTTTCCTAGCACCGTTGCTATCATACTACTTTGCTGCTTATACCCTGCTTGCAGATACTAATCTTTCAGGTGTGGTTGAGCTGACAACTCAACTGCTAATACTGGAGAATATTCTTTCGCTCCCATAGTGTCGAACCAACAAATTTGGGTTGAATACTCTACCCTCGAAAACTGCCGCGATCCCACACGCTGGTGGGGCTAGTTCAAGACAATTGCTTAAAAGTATCTTTCTGACGCCGTTGCGAGGGAAGGTGCTAACTGTCGAGCAACTAGCAAGCAACTCTTTTTTGGCGCCGTTGCTAGGGAGCACAGCTATATTCTCTCAGTCACTTGGGATTTTTATCTGCTGATCACTATGAAGAATCTGAAAGATCCAAGAACCAAAGTCTTGCCCTCAACTACGAGGGGAGGTAAGGAACTGCCATCTAGCTCTGCACTTGATTCACCTTCAGTTATGAGTAAGTTTGTGACTACGCCTCCTGCTAGAAATCTTGATATGTCGCGTGTGCTTGATGATGCTAGAGATACTACTGCTTTTGATGCTAGAGATGCTAGAGATGCTGCTATGCTTGATGATGCTATGCCTGATATTGCTATCCATGATGCTATGGTTGATACTGTTTTTCTTGATGATGCTAGAGATGCTAGAGATGCTATGCTTGATACTGCCTTGCCTGATCATGCTAGAGATGCTATTTTGCCTGATGATGCTATGCTTGATACTGCTAGAGATACTACTTTTCCTGATATGCCACTAGGTGCATTCCTTGATGCTCATATTGCTAGAGTTACTGCCAATGCTCGTAATGCTTCTGAAACTGCCGATACTATTGAGATAGAACCTGCTTTTGCTCCTCCTAGATCTAGCTCTCCTAGATATGAATTGCCTAATATACCTGAGGGTTATGTTATGGAGGGAGAGATAGCTGAGGATTTTCTTGCGTGTAAGGATGCTTATGATGTTGAGAAACTACTTCTCAAGTGGAAGGTAAAATCTCTGAAAGCTAGGATGAAATACGACCCAAATTTTGCCACCTCACCTATCTTTATCACCGATGAGGATTATGAATTCTCTGTCGACCCTGAGATAATCTCTCCAGTTGAATCTGATCCTTTCCACAGTTATGAGTCTGAGACGGTCGTAGGCTATCTTACCAAACTACACGATATAGCCACCCTTTTCACTAGTGAGGAGAAGATCCGCTACTACTATATCCTTAAGCTGTTTCCTTTCTCTCTAAAGGATGACGCTAAAGCCTGGTTCACTTCTCTTGCTCCTGGATGTGTGAGTAGTCCCCAGGATATGGTCTATTACTTCTATGAGAAATATTTCCCTGTCCATAAGAAGCAAGCTTCCTTACAGGAAATATACAACTTTGCTCAACTCAAAGAATAGAGTCTCCCACAAGCTTGGGGGAGGCTCATCCAGCTACAAAATGCTTTGCCTGATCACCCTCTTAAGAAGAACGAGATACTTGATATCTTCTATAACGGACTTACTAATGCCTCTAGAGACCATCTAGATAGTTGTGTCGGTTTTGTTTTTAGGGAACGAACAGTAGAACAAGCTGAGATTCTTCTGAATAACATCTTGATCAATGAGAACGCTTGGACTATTCCCGAACCACCTCCTAAGCCAACCCCGATGAAAAGAGGTATTCTATTCCTCAGTCCCGAAGATATGCAAGAAGCCAAGAAATCTATGCAAGAGAAATGCATTAGATCTGAAGAAGTCAAAAATCTACCACCTATCGAAGAGATCCATGGTCTCGATAACCCGATACAAGTAGTAGAATTGAATTCTCTGCGTAGATTCGATGAGAGTGATATTCCTTTTGACAAACCTGCTAGCCTATGCTTTGATGAATTTGACAACTTTGCTGCCAAACAACAGTGTTTCAATGATTATGTTAGCAGACAATTGGAACAAAGTGCTCGTATGCTTACCCACTGAAGTGCTTGTGTAGACAGAAATGTCAATGATGTGAAGGTTCTGAGTAAACATGCCTCTATGATTACTACTCAGGTAGAACAAGTACTTAAAGCTTAGAATGACTTGCTCAATGAATTAAATGAAAACTCTATCAAAGTCATTACTAGAGGAGGTAAAATGACTCAGGAACCTTTGTATCCTGAAGGCCATCCTAAGAGAATTGATCAAGATTCTCAAGGAATTAATGCTGACACACCCATGTCATCCTAGGAAGAAGAAGAAGGATGATAGAAACCTACATGCTAGTTCACTGGATACTGTCACACCTGAAGAACCAAATGGTATTTCTGCGTGATGCAGAAACACAATCTGGTGATGAACATGAACCTGGTGACAATATGGATAGTGATGTTCATAATGATGCTCAACTAGCAATGATAAGGATGTGGAGATTGAACCTACAGTTAATACTGATAACCCACAACCTAAGAAATACGATAAGAATGACTTCACTGCTAGGAAGCATGGTAAAGAAAGGGAGCCATGGGTTCAGAGACCTATGCCCTTTCCTCCTAAGCCATCCAAGAAAAAGGATGATGAGGATTTTGAGCGCTTCGTTGAAATGATTAGACCCGTCTTTCTGCAGATGCGGTTAACTGATATGCTCAAAATGTCTCCGTATGCCAAGTCCATGAAAGATATTGTGACTAATAAACGGAAGTTAATAGATCTGGAGATCTCCACCATGCTTGCCAATTACACTTTCAAAGGTGGAACTCCTAAGAAACTTGGTGATCCCGGAGTGCCCACTATACCTTGCTCCATTAAAGGAAACTACGTAAGAACTGCCGTATGTGACCTTGGAGCCGGTGTTAGTGTTATGCCTCTTTCTCTCTATCGTAGACTTAAACTGGGTAAGTTGACACCAACTGAAATCTCTCTGCAAATGGCCAACAAATCAACTGCTTTCCCTATCGGCATTTGCGAGGATGTGCCTGTTGTGGTTGCCAGTGTTACTATCTTGATGGACTTTGTTATCCTGGATATTCCTGAGGATGATGCCATGGCGATCATCCTTGGAAGACCGTTCCTCAACACCGCAAGGGCTGTTATAGATTGCAGCAAAGGCAATGTCACCTTCCATGTCAACGGTAATGAGCATACAATGCACTTTCCGAGGAAACGATATCAAGTACATTGCATCAATGCTATCGAAAAAACTTCATCGATTCTTATTGGGAGCTTTGAATGCCCTATACCTCGTGTTAAGATGAAGTATGATTTGCTTGTTGGGGAGATTCATGTCCCCATTGAGGTGACTAAGTGGCTATTCAACAATTCTCCGTTTCCTTTTGCGATTCGAAAAAGTTTTGTCATGGGGATTTGATCAACCCCATTGACGGATTTCTTTCGATGACCATGAAATGGATGAATCAAAGAGTCACATACCTCTGTTTTAAGCTTTCACTTTCTGTTGCTTAGAAGAAAAATGATAGATTTAGTTTAGTTTTCCATGTTTTCTATTTTAGCGTCCCAAAGAAAAGTACCCCGAAAATAAAAGTTCTCCGATGGTTCTGAAAATCAAATATGATTTTTTCCGGAATTTTTGAAAAATACTGGGACTGAGAGTTGGCCTGGGGGGCCACCAGTGGGCCACAAGCCCTGTTGGTGCGGCCACCCCCTGGCCGCGGCAAGCAGGCTTGTGGGGCCCACAGGGACCCCCTCCACTCATTCCAGCTCCCATCCTCTTCTCCTACCTCTAGAAAAATCATTTCGCAGCTCAAACCCGTGTTTTTGCTCGTTTGGCTGGGATTTTTCGATCTCCTTGCTCAAAGCACCATTCTCCGAACTGTTTTGGGGAAATTTCTCCTTGGTAAGTGACTCCTCCATTGGTCCAATTAGTTTTTGATCTAGTGCCTTATCTTTCGCGTATTCTTGCTACCTTGGTGACCCCGTTCTTGAGCTTGAAATTGTTGATTTTAGCTGTTCCCAAGTAGTTTAAGCGCGTGATACGGTCTCTAGGCACTAGTAGGAGTAGTTGCTACGAGTTTGGTTGATCCTTACTCACTTTTCTCTTGAACCTCAAAAAATTTCAGCGAAAGAAATTATGTTCAGGAGAAAATATCGTGGTGGTTCCTCAAGTAAGAAGGGTCCCCGTCTTTCAATTCGGGAGCCCGATCCTTATCAACTAAGGGACGCCTTCAGATGAGTTCATGATCAAAGCAGGCTTCAAAGATGAGTTTGATACACTTGTCTGCAATGCTGGGTTAGAAGAATTCATCTCGGATAAATGTGAACAATATGCTATGCTCACCGCCTCTTTCGTGCGTAGATTTAATTTTTCAATTGGTCGTGACTCATCCATACTGTTTGATCTGTATGACAAGTCCTACACCATGGATTTAGAGGATTTCAATAGGATTTGCAAGATACCCGATGGTGGTAGTATTAATGATCCTTCTAAGTCTTCGGTTAGAGATTTTGTCTCTAGTATTACTGTTGGGGAAACTAGAGACATCACGCAAGCTACCATAGGAAGTATTCATTTCCCTGCCTTGCACTACTTTGCTCTCTTCATAGGTAGATGCATTAACGACAAGCTTGAACATTGTCACCTATGTGCATCCGACCTTAGTATCCTTAAGAGCACGGTAACAGGTGACAGAAGCTTCAGTATGGGAGCTTTAATAGCAAGAAGGCTGAATCATAATGCCTTCGATGGGGATTTCTTTGGTGGGATTTATGCTACGCGCCTAGCAAATTTTCTTGGAGTACCCATCCTCTCAGGAGATCCCCCTCTCCGTATAGCCTTCCTTGATCGTGTCGCTCTGACACGCTATCAGTTCCTCAAGAGGGATGAGGAATCCCTCGTTTACCGATTACTGTTTAACCGGCAACTTGTTTTTCATATTGCGCTTCCTGCTCCTGCTTTCTTTGACTTTCAGGTTAAACGGAGATATTACATAACCATAGAGGAAGCAGAGGAGTATGATAGGGAGGTTGAGGCTTCTCGTCCCCACGAGGCAGCTATTCATGCAGTGGCTGCAGCGCTCCCGTACAACCCACATTACGATTTTGGGTATCACCCGGACCAACCTTGGGGGTAGACCAAGCTAGGCCAAAAGCCTAAGCTTGGGGGAGTACGTGTTCTCACCAACTTTACATTCATGCTTATGCTTTCACTTTGTTGGTCGGTGATTACACTTTGCCACTGTATTATCCATGCTAGTTTATTTTCGTTTTCTTGTTTTCTTCTTTTGTGTCCTCTTGAGAAAAACCCAAAAAGATTTTCTTTTCTTCTTTTGCTTGTCGGGAGCTTTCCCGTGTAAATAGTTTTTCTTTGAGTCAAGGTAGAAGACCATGATTATGTTTAGTGGCTCTCGCATGATTATCTGTTTATTTGTTAAAGAGCCATATTACTTTGTCTTCTCCTTTGTGTTTGCCTGCAGATTCAACTTAGTCCAATGCACGAGCACTCTTATTATTGTTCACATCGTTCGGTCGTGCAAGTGAAAAGCAATGATGACGATATATGATGAACTGACTGAGACTGGAAAAGTTGGTATGAACTCGATCTATTTTGTTTCTGTAAATATGACTAGCTTATCATCCCAGACCTAGCTTTGATTGTGAGAGAACCATCTTTGCAATGACAACTTAGAGATCATAGTTTATGATGCCATGCTTAATTAGCTAGGAGCTTATAATGGTTTGTCTTGAATGCCAACATAGATTTTGAGATGACTATGATGTAGTATGATAGGATGGTATTCTCCTTCGAATGATTCAAGTGGCTTGACTTGGCGCATGTTCATTAATGTAGTTGAAACAAACCAACATAGCCTCTATGACATTCGTGTTCATGGTGATTTATATCCTGCTCATGCTTGCACTCAATGTTAGTCAAACTCATTGCATCTTGATGACTGTTGTCGCTCTCTAGTTGGTCGCTTCCCAGTCTTTTGCTAGCCTTCACTTGTACTAAGCGGAATACTGCTTGTGCATCCACTTCCATAAACCCAAAAGTTTTCCCATGAGAGTCCACCATACCTACCTATTTGCGGTATCTACGTGCCGTTCCAAGTAAATTTGCATGTGCCATTCTCTAAACCTTCAAGAAATAATATGTTTTGCATGCCCGAACCGCTCATGTGGTGACAGGGGGCTATCGGTATCTTCCATGCTAGGCGTGTTATCCTCGACACATTTTTATTCACTGTCACTCATGAGAAAGGGACCGGTAATTAGAATGCCCAGTTCGACGCTTAAATCGAAAACATAACTGTAAAACAAGACTCCCCCCGGATTGATGTCAGTATGGACGGTACCCGAGGATTCGGCTAGCCGTGGAGTGTGATTGGTTGGTGGTGGGGGAGTTAAAACTTTACTTTTCTGTTTGGGAACAGCCTATAGCATGAGTAGCATGGAAGATGTTGAAAACTCTTGGTCATTGCATTGACAATGAAAGCATGCCACCCAAAATTATTATCTCTGTTTTCAAAGCTTGAGCTCTAGCACCTCTGCAAATCAATGCTTCCCTCTGCGAAGGGCCTGTCTATTTATTTTCCTGTTGAGTCATCCTCTTCTTATAAAAACACCAATTAGAGAGCACCCCTGTCATTTTTATGCTTTGCTTTTGACTTATATTGAGTATTACTATGGCTGGATCTTCATTGCTATGAATTACAATGTTTAGTCAGCCCTTGATCTTTGAAAGTGCTCTGCATTTATGTTTTGCGGTCTCAGAAAGAGCTAGCGAGATACCACCTATTCATATTGCTTCATGCTTGTTTTGATTGAATTGTTGGTATCTGAAACTCATTATTATTTGCTCGCTAGCTGATTATGCATTGATATTAGTTTACCGTGAGACCTATGTGTCATTTGCTTATGTGGTTAACTTGTGATCTTGCTGAAATTCTAGTTATGAGTTAGACATAGTTGCAACAACAAGATCAAACAGAGTTTGTCAAAGTTTTTCTTTCTCTTTCAGTTTGTCAACTTAGATGCTTGAGGACAAGCAAGGTTTTAAGCTTGGGGGAGTTGATACGTCTCCATCGTACCTACTTTTCCAAACTCTTTTGCCCTTGTTTTGGACTCTAATTTGCATGATTTGAATGGAACTAACCCGGACTGACGCTGTTTTCAGCAGAATTGCCATGGTGTTGTTTTTGTGCAGAAATGAAAGTTCTCGGAACGTCCTGAAAATTTACGGAGAATATTTCTGGAAAATATGAAAAACACCTGCGCGAAGATCCATCGGAGGAGGTGGGCCAGTGGGCCACAAGCACTGTTGTCGCGACCTCACCCCTGCCCGCGGCAAGCAGGCTTGTGGGGCCCACGTGGCTCCACCTCCCCCAATTCTAGCGCTATAAATTCCCTTCCGCCCGGAAAAAATCAGGAGAGAAGAATTCATCGCGTTTCACGATCCAGAGGCGCCGCTACATCCCGTTCTTGCCCGGGAGGGCAAATCTTGAGTCCGTTTTGGGCTCGGGATCAAGGAGATCGTCGCCATTGTCATCATCAACCTTTCTCCTTCTCCAATTCCATGAAGCTCTTCATTGTTCGTGAGTAATCTATTTGTAGGCTCGCTGGACGGTGATGAGTAGGTTGAGATCTATCATGTAATCGAGTTAGTTTTGACGGGGATTGATCTCTAGTAACCACTATGTTCTAAGATTGATGTTGCTATGACTTTGCAATGCTTAATGCTTGTCACTAGGGTCCGAGTGCCATGATTTCAGATCTAAAATTATTATGTTGTCACCAATATATTTGTGTTTGAGATCCGATCTTGCAAGTTATAGTTACCTACTATGTGTTATGATCCGGCAACCCACGGGGTGACAATAACCGGAACCACTCCCGGTGATGACCATAGTTTGAGGAGTTCATGTGTTCACTGAGTGCTAATGCATTGTTCCGGTTCTTTATTAAAAGGAGAACCTTAATATCCCGTAGTATCCATTTGGACCCCGCTGCCACGAGAGGGATGGACAATAGATGTCATGCAAGTTCTTTTCCCTAAGCATGTATGACTACACACGTAATGCATGCCTACTGTTGGGTAACGTAGCAAAAATCAAAAAAATTCCTACGCAATCAAGGATCTTCCTATGTGGAGACTAGCAACGAGAGAGGGGTGAGTGCATCTTCATACCTTTGAAGATCGCCTAGCGAAAGCGTTGCAAGAACGTGGTTGATGTAGTCGTACTCGCTGTGATCCGAATTGTCGCGTGATTCCGGTCTAGTGCCGAACCACGGCACCTCCGCGTTCAACACACGTGCAGCCCGGTGCCGTCTCCCGCGCCTTGAACTAGCAAGGAGGAGGGAGAGGTTGGGGAAGATCTCCAGCAGAACGACAGCGTGGTGGCGATGGAGAGACGAGGTCTCCCGGCAGGGCTTCGCCAAGCACCGACGGAGAGGATGAGGAGGAAGAGCAGGGTTGCGCCGAGGGAGAGGGAAAACGGTGTTCCCCAAAGGCCAAAGTGCCCACTATATATAGGGGGAGGGTGGGGCTGCGCCCTCCTTAGGGTTTCCCCCTCCTGGGAGGGGCTGCAGCCCTAGATGGGGTGTGGTGCGGCGGCCAGGAGGGAAGAAGGGGTGGCGCACCCTCGTGCTGGGCCTTAGGCCCACCTGCGCTAGGGTTCCCCCCTAATCTTCCACTCCCTGCGCCTTGAGCCTCTTGGGGTGGCACACCAGCCCACTTTGGGCTGGTTTCCCACCACCTTTTGGCCCATGACACCTCCCTGGGTGGTGGCCCCCTTCCGGTGGACCCCGGGACCCTTTCCGGTGGTCCCGGTAAGCCACTGGTGACGCCCGAAAAATTTCCGGTGTCCAAAACCATCCGTCCTATATATCAATCTTTGTCTCCGGACCATTCTGGAACTCCTCGTGACGTCCGAGATCTCATCCGGGACTCCGAAAAACTTTCGGTAACCTCGTATAACAATTCCCTATAACCCTAGCGTCATCGAACCTTAAGTGTGTAGACCCTACGGGTTCGGGAGTCAGGCAAACATGACCGAGACACCTGTCCGTCCAATAACCATCAGCGGGGTCTGGATACCCATGGTGGCTCCCACTTGCTCCACGATGATTTCATCGGATGAACCACGATGTCAAGGATTCAATCAATCCTGTATACAATTCCCTTTGTCTATCGGTATAGAACTTGCCCGAGATTCGATCGTCGGTATCTCCATACCTTGTTCAATCTCGTTATCGGCAAGTCTCTTTACTCGTTCCGTAGTACATCATCCCATGACTAACTCCTTAGTCACATTGAACTCATTGTGATGATGTTCTACCGAGTGGGCCCAGAGATACCTCTCCGTCACACGGAGTGACAAATCCCGATCTCGATTCGTGCCAACCCAACAGATACTTTCGGAGGTACCCGTAGTGCACCTTTATAGTCACCCAGTTACGTTGTGACGTTTGATACACCCAAAGCACTCCTACTGTATCCGGGAGTTGCACAATCTCACGGTCGAAGGAAAAGACACACTGACATTATAAAAGCTTTAGCGTACGAACAACACGACCTACCGCTATGCTCAGGATTGGGTCTTGTCCATCACATCATTCTCCCAATGATGTGATCCCGTTATCAATTACATCCAATGTCCATGATGAGGAAACCATGATCATCTATTGATCAACGAGCTAGCTAACTAGAGGCTTGCTAGGGACACATTGTGATCTATTTATCCACACATGTATTACTGTTTCCTGTTAATACAATTATAGCATGGACAATAGACGATTATCATGAACAAGGAAATATGATAATAACCACTTTATTATTGCCTCTAGGGAATATTTCCAACATTCTCCCACTTGCACTAGAGTCAATAATCTAGTTACATTGTGATGAATCGAACACCCATAGCATGGTGGTGTTGATCATGTTTTGCTCGTGGAAGAGGTATAGTCAACGGGTCTGCAATAATCAGATCCGTATGTATCTTACAAATATCTATCACTCCCCTCTAGACCTGGTCCAGGATGGAGTGGAAGCGGCGCTGGATGTGCTTGGTCTTCCTGTGAAACCTGGGCTCCTTGGCTATGGCAATGGCTCCAGTGTTATCATAGAAGAGTGTCATCGGACCTGACGCACTTGGAACCACTCCAAGGTCGGTGATGAAGTCCTTCATCCAGACCCGTTCATGAGCCGCTTCCGAAGCAGCTATGTATTCCGCTTCACATGTAGATGCTGCCACAACGTCTTGCTTGCTGCTGCACCAGCTCACTGCCCCACCATTCAGAACATACATGTATTCGGTTTGTGACTTAGAGTCATCCGGATCTGTGTCGAAGCTAGCATCGACGTAACCCTTTACGACGAGCTCTTCGTCACCTCCATATACGAGAAACATCTCCTTAGTCCTTTTCTGGTACTTAAGGACATTCTTGACCGTTGCCCAGTGTTCCATACCGGGATCACCTTGGTACCGACCTACCAAGCTTATAGCAAGGTTGATGTCAGGTCTGGTATAGAGCATGGCATACATTAGAGAGCCCACGGCTGAGGCGTAGGGGATAGTTCTCATCTTCTCTCTACCTGCTGTCGTGGTCGGCGACTGAGTCTTAGTCAATCTCATACCTTCCAAAACTGGCAAGAACCCTTTCTTTGAGTTTTCCATATTGAACTTCTTCAATATCTTGTCAAGGTATGTACTTTGTGAAAGACCTATGAGGCATCTCGATCTATCTCTATAGATCTTGATGCCTAATATGTATGCAGCTTCTCCAAGGTCCTTCATTGAAAAACTCTTATTCAAGTAGGCCTTTATGCTCTCCAATAATTATACATCATTTCCCATCAATAATATGTCATCCACATACAGTATTAGAAAAGCTACAGAGCTCCCACTTACTTTCTTGTACAGACAAACTTCTTCATAAACCTGTATGAACCCAAACGCTTTAATCACCTCATTAAAGCGAATGTTCCAACTCCGAGATGCTTGCACCAGCCCATAGATGGAGCGCTGGAGCTTGCATACCTTGTTAGCACTCTTGGGATCGACAAAACCTTCCGGTTGCATCATATACAACTCTTCCTTAAGATGCCCGTTAAGGAATGCTGTTTTGACGTCCATTTGCCAAATTTCATAATCATGAAAAGCGGCAATTGCTAACATGATTCGGACTGACTTAAGCTTCGCTATGGGAGAGAAAGTCTCTTCGTAGTCAATTCCTTGAATTTGTCGAAAACCCTTTGCGACAAGTCGAGCTTTATAAACGGTCACTTTACCGTCTGCGTCAGTCTTCTTCTTAAAGATCCCTTTATTTTCTATGGCTCGCCGATCATCGGGCAAGTCCCCCCAAAGTCCATACTTTGTTCTCATACATGGATCCTATCTCGGATTTCATGGCCTCAAGCCATTTGTTGGAGTTTGGGCCCGCCATCGCTTCTTCATAGTTCGAAGGTTCGTCGTTGTCTAACAACATGATCTCGATCACAGGGTTGCCGTACCACTGTGGTGCGGAGCGTACCCTTGTGGACCTTCGAGGTTCAGTAGTAACTTGATCCGAAGTTTCATGATCACCATCATTAACTTCCTCTGCAGTTGGTGTAGGCGTCACAGGAACAACTTCCCGCGCTGCCCTACTCTCCGGTTCAAGAGGAGGTACGGTTACCTCATCAAGTTCTACTTTCCTCCCACTTACTTCTTTCGAGAGAAACTCTTTCTCTAGAAAGGTTCCGTTCTTGGCAACAAAAGTTTTACCTTCGGATCGAAGATAGAAGGTGTACCCAATAGTTTCCTTAGGGTATCCTATGAATATGCATTTCTCTGCTTTGGGTTCGAGATTTTCTGGTTGAAGTTTCTTCACATAAGCATCGCAGCCCCAAACTTTTAGAAACGACAGCTTAGGTTTCTTGCCAAACCATAATTCATACGGTGTCTTCTCAACGGATTTAGACGGTGCCCTATTTAAAGTGAATGCTGCAGTTTCCAAAGAGTATCCCCAAAATGATAGTGGTAAGTCAGTAAGACATCATAGATCGCAACATATCTAATAAAGTGTGATTACAACGTTCAGACACTCTGTTACGTTGCGGTGTGCCAGGCGGCGTGAGTTGTGAAACAATTCCACATTTCCTTAGGTGTGTGCCAAACTCGTGACTCAAATATTGTCCTCCATGATCAGATCGTAGACACTTTATTTTCTTGTCACGTTGATTCTCAACCTCACTCTGAAGTTCCTTGAACTTTTCAAATGTTTTAGACTTGTGCTTCATTAAGTAGATATATCCATACCTACTCAAATCATCGGTGAGAGTGAGAACGTAACGATATCCTCCGCAAGCTTCAACATTCATTGGACCGCATACATCAGTATGTATTATTTCCAATAAGTCAGTTGCTCGCTCCATTATTCCTGAGAACGGAGTCTTGGTCATCTTGCCCAGGAGGCACGACTCGCATGTGTCAAATGATTCAAAATCAAGAGACTCTAATAGCCCATCAGTATGGAGCTTCTTCATGCGTTTGACACCGATATGACCAAGGCGGCAGTGCCACAAGTATGTGGGACTATCATTATCAACTTTGCATCTTTTGGTACTCACACTATGAATATGTGTAACATCACAATCGAGATTCATTAGGAATAAACCATTCACCAGCGGAGCATGACCATAGAACATATTACTCATATAAATAGAATAACCATTATTCTCGGACTTAAATGAGTAGCCGTCTCGCATTAAGCAAGACCCTGATACAATGTTCATGCTCAAAGCTGGTACTAAATAACAAATATTAAGGTTTAGAACTAATCCCGTAGGTAGATGTAGAGGTAGCGTGCCGACGGCGATCACATCGACCTTGGAACCATTCCCGACGCGCATCGTCACCTTGTCCTTAGCGAGCCGTCGCTTATTCCGTAGTTCCTGCTTTGAGTTGCAAATGTGAGCAACAACACCGGTATCAAATACCCAGGAGCTACTACGAGCGCTGGTAAGGTACACATCAATAACATGTATATCACATATACTTTAACGTTGCCCGCCTTCTTATCCGCTAAGTACTTGGGGCAGTTCCGCTTCGAGTGACCAGTTCCCTTGCAGTAGTAGCACTCAGTCTCAGGCTTGGGTCCATTTTTCTTGTTCTTCCCGGCAACTGGTTTACCGGGCGCGGCAACAGCTTTGCCGTCTTTCTTGAAGTTCTTCTTACACTTGCCTTTCTTGAAACTGATGGTCTTATTGACCATCAACCCTTGATGCTCTTTCTTGATTTCTACCTCTGCAGATTTGAGCATCGAGTACAACTCGGGAATGGTCTTCTCCATCCCTTGCATGTTGTAATTCAGCACAAAACTTTTGTAGCTTGGTGGGAGAGACTGGAGGATTCTGTCAATTACAGCATCATCCGGAAGTTCGACTCCAAGCTGAGTCAGACGACCGTGTAACCCAGACATTCTGAGTATATGCTCACTGACAGAACTGTTTTCCTCCATCTTGCAGCTAAAGAACTTGTTGGAGACTTCATATCTCTCGACCCGGGCATGAGCTTGAAAAACAAGTTTCAACTCCTGGAACATCTCATGTGCTCCGTGTTTCTCAAAACGCCTTTGGAGCCCCGGTTCTAAGCTGTATAACATGCCACACTTGACCACAGAGTAGTCATCACTCCGTATTTGCCAGACGTTCAGAACATCTTGGGCGGCTGCGGGAACAGGAGGGTCACCTAGCGGTGCTTCAAGGACATAAGCCTTTTTGGCTGCAATGAGGATGAGCTTCAAGTTGCGGACCCGGTCCTCATAGTTGCTACCATCATCTTTCAGCTTGGTTTTCTCTAGGAACGCGTTGAAGTTCAGGTTGACACGTGCGTTGGCCATTGGATCTACAATATTTGTAAAGACAACTTTTAGACTAAGTTCATGATAATTAAGTTCATCTAATCAAATTATGTATGAACTCCCACTTAAATTGACATCCCTCTAGTCATCTAAGTGTTACATGATCCATGTCGACTAGCCCATGTCCGATCATCACGTGAGACGGACTGGTCATTGATGGTGAGCATCTCCATGCTGATCGTATCAACTATACGACTCATGTTCTACCTTTCGGTCTCTCATATTCGAGGCCATGTCTGTACATGCTAGGCTCATCGAGTCAACCTAAGTGTTCTGCGTGTGTAAATCTGGCTTACACCCGTTGTATTCAAACGTTAGAATCTATCACACCCGCTCATCACGAGGTGTTTCGAGACAACGATCCTTCGCAACGGTGCACACTTAGGGGAATACGTTCTCGAAATATAATGAGGGATCATCTTATTAGCTACCGTTGTTCTAAGCAATAAGATGTAAAACATGATAAACATCACATGGAATCAATCAATGATATGATATGGCCATTATCATCTTTGCTCCATTGATCTCCATCTTTGGGGCATCGCATGATCATCACCATCGCCGGCATGACACCATGATCACCATCATCATGATCTCCATAATTGTGTCTCCATGGAGTTGCTACGTGTAACATCCCAAATTTTGGAATGTTAAAATAATGATTAGATTGTTTGTTTGTTTGCTTGAGTGATTGAAACTTGAGTGGAAATTTGAAACTTTTCAAAACTTTTGAATGAGAGGGAATAAAATGACTTTCCCCTTCTCCGGTGAATTCAAATTCAATCATTTAAAAGCAAAGAGAGAAGATGACATGACTTCTTCAACTATAAATAATTTGAACGGAGATATTTGCATTTGAATTCTTTTGCATATCTGTTCGTTTTCTTCGTGCAAGAAATGCCGGGAAATACATTCTGTCAAACAGAAAAGAGAGGAGGAACATGACCCTCAAACACCCGGGCATTTTGAAAGTTATTTGAACCCTAAAACTTAGAGGGTCATTTGAAAATTATTTGCAAAAGAAAATAAATCTTTTAGGCAATTTTGTGAAAATAATTTTTTCTGAAGTTTTTATTTTTGCCGTGGAAAAATGCCCATCTTTTAGATTTTATTTTTCTGGTAATTTTAGTATATAGAAACTCTTTATTCCGAATTGATTTGAATTCCCTTTTATCGTTTTAGTTTCCTAGTTTTAAAAATAGGAAAGGAATCACTTTTATTTGGAAACTCCTGCTGGCCCATTAAGACCTTTCCTTTTCTCTGGCCCAACAAGATCTTCTTCCTCCTCTGCCTCTCCCTCACGTCACAGGAGCTTTCCTTCCATGGACAGAGAAATCCCCACCTCCGGGATTCACGAAGCTCTTTCCCTCCCAGCACCTCCCGTCGCCTCTATAAGAACCCCCATGGCCTCCTCGTTCCATTCCCGTTGAAATCGCCGCCTCTCCCCACCTCCTCCTCCCCCTGCACCTCGCCGGAGTCGGCCACCAGAGAACTCACCGGAGCCCCACCCCATCGCCCGTGCACTCCCCCCCTCCCTGCCGCGCCTCCCCACCACTTCGGCCCCTCCTCCGCCGCCCCACCCCACCCCACCCCTCGCCCTGCAGCCTCGCCCGGAGCTGCTGCTCCTCCACCTCGCCCCGACCAGGAGCTCTTCGCAAGGAAACTCCACCTCGTCGCCCCCCTGCAGGCCCCCCCTCCCTGCCGAACCTCCCTGGAGCCTCGCCGGCCCCTCCCCCGCGGGAGATCGACCCCACCCCGCCGAAGTGCCCTCTTCCCCCGCCGGCGCAGCTCCCCATCGCCGGAGCAGCCACTGCTGCATTCATCCACGGTAAGACTCCTCCTCCTCCTGTTTATTTAATTTGCCTATTAGATCAGGATCTACGGTGTAGATTACATAGGGGCATACCTTTTCGGTTTTCTTAAAGAACCGGTCCATCAGTTAAGTGAACCGAAGCATTTTCTTATAATTCGGCCATCCGTTGTTTAGCCTATGCCACGCACACCCATCAGCCAATCAGAAGCCGCCACATGGATTCCCTGTTTGTTTTATTTTTCAGATTTCGTTCAAAAACAGAAAAGTTCCAATCTTGTTTAGCCCATAACTTTTGATCCATAAGTCCAATGATGTTGATTATTTTTCCAGTAGCTCACAAATTTCCTGTAGTTTTTAAAAACATATAATTTGTCTATGTTTGAAATTTTCCAATTTGAATTAGATCAGATTTAGTTTAAACCTTGTTTTGCTTATTCCAGGAGTTTAAAAATAGCTTTTAATTTGATTCCTTTTGCTACTGATCACTAGTGATCTTATTTATCAGTGGTAAAAATTTCAGATTTGGTTGAGTATTTTAGCTCTCTGTTTCTTGTGAAACACTTTCTGTTTCACCTTTTTTGGACTATGGTATTTCCTTTTTCTGTAAATTGTTTTAAATTATTTTCTTTTATATTTCAGAAAGATTATTGTTTTGTTTATGTTAGTTAACAGTAGTTTTGCAACAAGTGTTGATTTTATTTTTATTTGTTATCACGAAATCAATTCTATTTCCTTAGTAACTTGCAATTGGTTTCCCCACTGTTTCAAATCCCGTTTGGAAGTACTTTCAAATAGTTTTGTGAAAAATACTTTATTTTATCTTAGTTAAAATTATATCTTAGTTCCTTGTTATTATTTTCTGTTAGACAAAAAAACTATTTAGTGTTTGACGTAGTAGAAGACTCCCTAGTCTTATTTGAAGTTTCTTTCGGATTCTTATTCGCTCTCTCTTTTGTTTTGATTGCTAGAATGATTGCTAGTATGAATGCTTATGTGAATGATATGTTTGTTATATAGATTTCATTGGAGAGTGGTGAGTAGTCTATCAAGTTATTTTCTCAAGAAATTCTTCTTCGTCAAGATCACCAGGCAAGTCACTTTGATCATACTATCACCTATGTTTTATGCATCGTAGTTCTACCATCCTATGCCCAATTGCATGCTGAGTAGGTACTTGGAAATTTTAGTATAGATTGTAGTATCATGTGGTAGGCAGACAACGATCCCGATACTTGGCCCCGGGACGACAAATTTCATATTGCTATGCTTGAGTAGACGAGATTTCGATTGAGTGCATAACACGAGTGATGCGAGGTTGATTAAATAATCAAGACCGGTTAAGACAAGATTTTCAAGACCTCGGACACAATGCAACTCTGGGTGAGGGACGGTTGATCGGCTCCCTAGAGAACCCAGTGGATGACCCGGGATGCTGGAGAGGCCATGACATCCTGCGGAAAGCTTCAGCCAGGCTCAAAGAGACGGACGGATATTTTCAAGACCCAAGGCTTACCTGCACAGCCACAAGTCATTATGGGCTCTGGCTTGGTTGGACAACGCGGCGACTCTGGACAGGCGGTGCTAGCAGATGTAGAAGAACGGTGGGAATGGATGGGCACCGATAGGGATTCAGAGGGACTCGTTGAAAGACCATGTTTTGATCATCCGGTCTTCAAACACCCTGAAGTGCGAGGACATACTCGGAGGCGATCAAATCTTGTGGGGAACGTGTGCAAAACTCTGCAGAGTACTCAAACCTAATCGATTAGCCGTGTCCACGGTCATGGACAACTTGAGTCAAAGGAACTGAAGTTATCTGGATTTCTCAACACCATTAAATATATTTGATGAGGGTAATTATTGACAACTCGGGTACGAGAACTGGTTGGCGGAACCATCTCGTTAACAACCAACAATGTAGTAACATTTTGCTTTTAGCCCTCTCTTGATGTAGGAGAAAACTTGCTTTTCGCTAAAAACTTATAGCCCCACCTGCCATATATGCATGTAGTATAGATGATTACTTTTCACCCCTCTCTCTTGTGACTTGCTGGCATATTCAATATGCTGACCTACACGGCTGCAACGTCTTATGTTGCAGATATTTTTCTTCGATGAGTAAGAGTACGATTCAGGGTTACGGTCTACACTCAACTTGCCGTTGGTGTTTATTGGGACTCCACTCCCTTGACCGCTTCCGCTGAGATATTTAAGATATATATCAGTTTTACGCTATTTACATGTGATTGCACTTTGATATATACATTGATGTACTGTGTGTGCCAGCATACTGATCCAGGGATGGCACGGAAACACAGAGGCTTGACTCGTCTTGAGTCGGGTCGCTACACTATGCCAACTTTTACTACTACTCCTATAGCTAACTATTAGCAATGGAGTAAAGTAATGAAAACATAGCGTTGCATCTCATACAATAAATTTTGACAACTCCTATGGCTCCTGCCGGTTGTCATACACATCGACATGCAAGTCGTGATTCCTATTACAATAACATGATCATCTCATACATCACACATGTAACATCACAACTTTGTCCATATCACATCATATGTCATACCCTGCAAAAACAAGTTAGACGTCCTCTAATTGTTGTTGCAAGTTTTACTGGCTGATTTGGGTTTCTAGCAAGAACGCTTTCTTAGCTACGTGACAGCTACAACGTTGATATGCCAAAGCTATTTACCCTTCATAAGGACCCTTTTCATCAAATCCAATCTGACTAGAGTGGGAGAGACAGACACCCGCTAGCCACCTTATGCACCATGTGCATGTCAGGCGGTGGAACCAGTCTCACGTGGTTACGTGTAAAGTCGGTCCGGGCCGCTTCATCCCACAATACCGCCGGAAAGAGATAAGACTAGTAGCGGTAAGCATTTGACAAGATCATCGCCCACAACCTTTGTGTTCTACTCGTGCTATGAATTTATGCATAGAGAAACTTGGATCGGATGCCACTGTTGGGTAACGTAGCAAAAATAAAAAAAATTCCTACGCAATGAAGGATCTTCCTATGTAGAGACCAGCAACGAGAGAGGGGTGAGTGCATCTTTGTACCTTTGAAGATCGCCTAGCGGAAGCATTGCAAGAACACGGTTGATGTAGTCGTACTCGCTACGATCCGAATTGCCACGGGATTCCGATCTAGTGCCGAACTACGGCACCTCCGCGTTCAACACACGTGCAGCCCGGTGACGTCTCCCGCGCCTTGAACCAGCAAGGAGGAGGGAGAGGTTGGGGAAGATCTCCAGCAGCACGATAGCATGGTGTCAATGGATAGACGAGGTCTCCCGGCAGGGCTTCACCAAGCACCGGCGGAGAGGAGGAGGAGGAAGAGCAGGGCTGCGCCGAGGGAGAGGGAAAACGGTGTTCCCCAAAGGCCAAAGTGCCCACTATATATAGGGGGAGGGTGGGGCTGCGCCCTCCTCAGGGTTTCCCCCTCCTGGGAGGGTCGGCAGCCCTAGATGGAGTGTGGTGCGGCGGCCAGGAGGGAAGGAGGGGGTGGCGCACCCTCCTGGTGGGCCTTAGGCCCACCTGCGCTAGGGTTCCCCCCTAATCTTCCACTCCCTGCGCCTTGGGACTCTTGGGGTGGCGCACCAGCCCACTTTGGGCTGGTTTCCCACCACCGTTTGGCCCACGCTACCTCCCTGGGTGGTGGCCCCCTTCCGGTGGACCCCCGGTACCCTTTCCGGTGGTCTCGGTGGTCCCGGTAAGCCATCGGTGACGCCCGAAACATTTCTGGTGTCCAAAACCATCCGTCCTATATATCAATCTTCGTCTCCGGACCATTCTGGAACTCCTCATGACGTAAGGGATCTCATCCAGGACTCCGAACAACTTTCGGTAACCTCGTATAATAATTCCCTATAACCCTAACGTCATCGAACCTTAAGTGTGTAGACCCTACGGGTTCGGGAGTCAGGCAGACTTGACCGAGACACCTCTCCGGCCAATAACCATCAGCGGGGTCTGGATACCCATGGTGGCTCCCACTTGCTCCACGATGATCTCATCGGATGAACCACGATGTCAAGGATTCAATCAATCCCTTATACGATTCCCTTTGTCTATCGGTATAGAACTTGCCCGAGATTCGATCCTCGGTATCTCCATACCTTGTTCAATATCGTTACCGGCAATTCTCTTTACTCGTTCTGTAGTACATCATCCCGTGACTAAATCCTTAGCCACATTGAGCTCATTGTGATGATGTTCTACTGAGTGGGCCCAGAGATACCTCTCTGTCACACGGAGTGACAAATCCCGATCTCGATTCGTGCCAACCTAACAAATACTTTCGAAGGTACCCGTAGTGCACCTTTATAGTCACCCAGTTACGTTGTGACGTTTGATACACCCAAAGCACTCCTACGGTATCCGGGAGTTTCACAATCTCACGGTCGAAGGAAAAGACACATTGACATTATAAAAGCTTTAGTGTACGAACAACACGATCTACCGCTATGCTCTGGATTGGGTCTTGTCCATCACATCATTCTCCCAATGATGTGATCCCATTATCAATGACATCGAATGCCCATGATGAGGAAACCATGATCATCTATTGATCAACGAGCTAGCTAACTAGAGGCTTGCTAGGGACACAATGTGATCTATTTATCCACACATGTATTACTGTTTCCTGTTAATACAATTATAGCATGAACAATAGACGATTATCATGAACAAGGAAATATAATTATAACCACTTTATTATTGCCTCTAGGGCATATTTCCAACACCTACATCACATTGACCAACTGGAGCTAGCCACATATCTCTTCGTGTTATAACTATTGCATGATGAATATCTTCCGACCGAATCACCGATCCATTGCCTACGAGTTTGTCCCACTTCTACTGTTACTTGCTCTGCTACTGTTACTTGCTCTGACACTGCTACTGTTACTTGCTCTGCTACTGTTACTTCGCTTTGTCACTGCTACTATTACTTGCTCTGCTGTTACTACTGCTGCTACTTGCTCTGCTGTCACTACTGCTGCTATTGTTGTTACTTGCTACTGCTGCTACTTGCCACTGTCGTCACTATTGCTGTTCCTTGCCACTGTTGTTACTCGTTACCTTGCTACTACCTGCTATAATACTTTTGTGGCGCCATTGATACTTCAGTTAGGAATAATCTGTCGTCAACAGATTCTTTCCTAGCACCGTTGCTATCATACTACTTTGCTGCTTATACCCTGCTTGCAGATACTAATCTTTCAGGTGTGGTTGAGCTGACAACTCAACTGCTAATATTGGAGAATATTCTTTCGCTCCCATCGTGTCGAACCAACAAATTTGGGTTGAATACTCTACCCTCGAAAACTGCCGCGATCCCACACGCTGGTGGGGCTAGTTCAAGACAATTGCTTAAAAGTATCTTTCTGAAGCTGTTGCCAGGGAAGGTGCTAACTGTCGAGAAACTAGCAAGCATGACACAACTAAAAGCATAGACTCCTATAATACACGACGCTCCAAGCAAAACACATATCATGTGGTGAATAAAAATATAGCTCCAAGTAACATACCGATGGATTGAAGACGAAAGAGGGGATGCCTTCCCGGGGCATCCCCAAGCTTAAGCTTTTTGGTGTCCTTGAATTTTGCTTGGGATGCCTTGGGTATCCCCAAGCTTAGGCTCTTACCACTCCTTGTTCCATTGTCCATTGGAAGATCACCCAAAACTTGAAAACTTCACAACACAAAACTTAAACACAAACTCGTGATATCATTAGCACAAGGAAACAAACTACCAATTTGAAAGGTATTGAAGTGAATTTGAATTCCTTTCATATTGGTGTTATACTATTGTATTCTAACTTTTCCATGGGTCGTACCCCCCGATACTATCCATACTTTCATCAAAACAAGCAATCAACACAATGAAAACGAAATCTGTCAAAAACAGAACAGTTTGTAGCAATCTGTATACCCCGTATACTTCTGCTATCTCAAAACATCTGAAAATTTACGAACGCCTGTGAAATTTGCATATCAATCCGCAGAAAAAAGAATCAACTCAAAATCTCTTCCAGAATAAAAATGAAAATTATTTTCGTGATCAGAAAGTTTCTATCTTTTCAGCGTGATCAAACAACTATCACCAAGACTAATCATAAAGGTTTCACTTGGCACAAACGCTAATTAAAACACAAAAAACACAATCATAACAGAATTATGAAAGTGTGGAAAACGCAAAACAGAAAGCAAAAGGCAAAAATAAATTGGGTTGCCTCCCAACAAGCGCTATTGTTTAACGCCCTTAGCTAGGCACAAGGCAAAAAGAATCAAGTGTTGTCATCTTTGGTGCCCAAACCATAAATGGCCCTCATAATGGATTCATAGGGCAATCTTATTTTATTTCTAGGAAAATGCTCCATGCCCTTTTTAAGGGAAATTGAAATCTAATATTCCCTTCCTTCATATCGATGATGGCACCAATAGTCCTTAGGAAAGGTCTACCAAGAATAATGGGGCATGTAAGATTGCAATCAATATCAAGCACAATGAAATCCACGGGTACATAGTTCCTATTTGCAATAATAAGAACATCATTGATCCTTCCCATGGGTTTCTTAATAGTAGAATCCGCAAGATGCAAATTAAGAGAGCATTCAACAATCTCATTAAAACCAAGAACATCACATAAAGACTTTGGGATTGTGGAAGCACTAGCACCCAAATCACACAAAGCATGGCACTCATAATTTTTTATCTTGATTTTTATAGTGGGATCCCACTCATCATGAAGTTTTTTAGGAATAGATACTTCCAACTCAAGTTTCTCCTCAAGAGATTTCATCATGGCATCTACGACATGCTTGGTAAAAGCCTTGTTTTGGCTATAAGCATGTGGTGATTTAATATGGATTGCATCAAGGAAATACATTCAATCAAAGAGCAACTATCGTAATTAAATTCCTTGAAATCCCAAGTAGTGATTTCATCACCACTCAAAATTTTGCACTCCTCTACTCCACTTTTGATGTTTTCAGCAACAAGATAAGTGAACTCCGAATCGTTGGGACGTTTTTCAACCAAAGTGGATTCACATCCAGCCCCATTACCAAAAGAATCGACACGCGAAAACAAAGATTCAATAGGAGTCATGCCAAGCTTCTTAAGGTCTTCGTGATTTTCATCACGAGAACATGCCTTTTTAAGCCATTCATGTCTAGCACGAATTTGGGTGGTTCTTTCTTCACTCTCAAAAATAGAAACACGCATAGCTTTCAAAGTTTCATCCATATTAATCTTGGGAGGAGCACATCTCAATTTCAAAGCATCAATATCAAGAGACATTCTATCGACGGTCCTAGCCAAGTCATCAATCTTAAGTAGTTTTTCCTCTATGGAAGCATTGAAAGTCTTTTGCGAACTAATAAATTCCTTAATATTACTCTCAAGATCATAGGGGAATTTATTATAATTTCCATGAGTATTGTTTTAGGAATTGCCATAATTGTTAGAGGGATTACTAGGAAAAGGCCTAGGAAAATTTCCTCTATAGGCATTGTTGCCACCAAAATTATTCCTACCAACAAAATTAACATCCAAACTCTCATTGCTATTCTCAGTCAAAGAAGATAGAGGCATATCATTCGGATCTAGAGGAGCACTCTTACTAGCAAACAATTTCGTTAACTCATCCATCTTAGCACTCAAGGAGTTAATTTCTTCTACCGCATGCACTTTTTTACTAGTAGGCGTCTTTTCGGTGTGCCATTGAGAATAGTTTGTCATGATATTATCTAGGAGTTTGGTAGCTTATCCTAAAGTTATTTCCATGAAAATTCCACCGGAAGCGGAATCCAAGATATTTCTAGAAGCAAAATTCAAGCCAGTATAAAAGATTTGTATAATCATCCAAAGACTCAAGCCATGAGCGGGACAATTTCTAATCATTAATTTCATTCTCTCCCAAGATTGTGCAACGTGTTCATGATATAATTGCTTAAAATTCATGATATCGTTATGGAGAGAAATAATCTTAGCTGGAGGAAAGTACTTGGAAATAAAAGCATATTTACACTTGTTCCAAGAATCAATACTATTTTTGGGTAAAGATGAAAACCAAGTTTTTGCTCTATCTCGTAGCGAGAACGGAAATAGCTTCAGCTTAATCATATCATTATCCACATCTTTCTTCTTTTGCATATTGCAAAGCTCAATGAAGGTATTAAGATGGAATGCGACATCTTCACTAGGAAGGGCAGAAAATTGCTCTTTCATAACAAGATTCAACAAAGCAGCATTGATTTCATATGAATCCGCACTAGTGGCGGGAGCAATAGGAGTACTAATAAAATCATTATTATTAGTATTCGAGAAGTCGCACAGCTTAGTGTTTTCAGACATGGTGACTTAGCAAGCACACAAACACACGAGCAAACGGGAAGCAAGCGAAAAAGAAGGGCGAGAGAAAAAGGCAAATGGGTGAAGTGGGGGAGAGGAAAACGAGAGGCAACTGGCAAACAAAGTAAATGCAAGAGATGAGTTTGCGAGAGTTACTTGGTAGATGTGCTTCACTTGAATACTCCCCGGCAACGGCGCCAGAAATTCTTCCTGCTACTTCCGAGTAACGTCACAAGAAATTGGCACCTTGACTCGAGATTGTGTTGGTTTTGCCCTTGAAGAGGAAAGGGTGATGTAGCACAACAGCAGCAAGTATTTCCCTCAGTTTGAGAACCAAGGTATCAATCCAGTAGGAGCTTCAAGATGAGGCGCCAAGACACCTGCGCAAGAATCAACAAACTTGCACCCAACACGACAAAGGGGTTGTCAATCCCTTCACGATTGTTTGCAAAAGTGAGATCTGACAGAAAAAGTAAAATAGATCTGAAAAAAATGGATGGAAAATAGACCCGGGGGCCACATTGTTCACTAGAGGCTTCTCTCATAAAAGCAAGTATCACGGTAGGTAAACAAATTACTGTCGAGCAATTGATAGAATTGCGCAAAGTCACAAAGTTATCTAAGGCAATGATCATGCATATAGGCATCACGTCTGAGACAAGTAGACCGATACTGCCAGCATCTACTTCTTATTACTCCACACATCGACCGCTATCCAGCATGCATCTAGTGTATTAAGTTTATAAAAACAGAGTAAAGCCTTAAGCAAGATGACATGATGTAGAGGGATAAACTCAAACTAATGATGAAAACCCCAAATTTTTACCCTTGATGGCAACAACACGATACGTGCCTCGCTACCCCTTCTATCACTGGGTGAGGTCACCGCACGGTATGAACCCAAAACCAAGCACTTCTCCCATTGCAAGAATCATAGATCAAGTTGGCCAAACAAAACCGATAACTCGAAGAGAATTACAAGGATATGAAATCATGCATATAAGAGGTCAGCAAAGACTCAAATAAATATCATAGATAATCTGATCATGAATGCACAATTCATCGGATCTCGACAAACACACCGCAAAGAAGAATTACATCGGATTGATCTCCATGAAGATCATGGAGAACTTTGTATTGAAGATCTAAGAGAGGGAAGAAGCCATCTAGTTACTAGCTATGGACCCGAAGGTCTTTACTGAACTACTCACGCATCATCGGAGGGGCAATGGTGTTGATGAAGAAGCCCTCCAACTCCGGATCCCTCTCCAGCAGAGTAGCGGAACAGCCTCCAGCTGGGATCTCGCGAAACTAGAAGCTTGCGGCGGCGGAAAAGTAATTGCGGCTCTGTTTTTCGTAGGGGCACGATTTATCGGAATTTATAGGCAGAAGACGTAGGGCACGGGAGGCTCGTGGGGCCCACGAGCTCGTGGGCCACGGCCTGCAGGCTCGTGGTGCCCCATGGCGTCCGCTGCCTTGCCTCCCAAGCTTGATCTTCGTCTTCTGTTCGGAAAAAAATCGTGGTGAAAGTTTTATTCCGTTTGGACTCCGTTTGATATTCCTATCTGTAAAAGGTCAAAAACACGGAAAAAAACAGGAACTGGAACTCGGCACTGAGTTAATAGATTAGTCCTAAAAAAGATATAAAAGCATATAAATGCATATGAGACATCCAAAGTTGATACTAAAATAGCATGGAACACTAAAAAATTATAGATACGTTGGAGACGTATCAAGCACAAATATAACAACGGAGTACGTGTGGATCTTTCAAATGGAATGGTATTGTTGCGCCCTACTCTTTTTTTTTTATTGTGGCCTCTTTGGCTCTTTCTATTTATCTCTCATTTGTCCTCTTTGGGATCTTTTCATTTTGTCCTCTTTGGGATATTTTCCTCACTTAAGGGCAACACTCTATTTTTTACAAGAATAGAAAGAAAAATCTTCACACTTTATAAGAAGTACTCAACATAAAGAACAATGAAAACTATCATGATGTATGCAAATGTATGCCTCTCCGAGTGTAGTAGGACATGCAATGATACTAGCGCGTCATGTAGCAATAATAATAAGGGCAAAGCCCAACTAACATGTGGCTCCTCGACCAAGGAAAAGCATGTATGACATGAAGATCAAGTCATGAGATGGTGGATGTTGCATGTCAATGTATCTCGGATAGGCTATGGAAATGCCTTAATAGGTCGGTATGGTGGCTGTTTTGAGGAAAGATATAATGAGGTTTATGATGACACGGTGTATCATGCCAACGGTTTGGATGCACTGGCGGAGTTTGCACCAACTCTCAAGATGAGAAAGGGCAATGCACGATACCGAAGAGACTAGCAAAATATGGATGGTGGAAGTGCCAAAAATCGAATACTCATATTAGTCCGAAGAACTCATGCACTTATTATCGGTAACTCTCTATCTAGTCAGGATATTCACAAAAAATACTAGCACCCTGCTGCTGGCTACGCCTATAGGGACTTCCTTGGCAAATATGCTAAGGATACCCCCTCGGCCTTGGAGCTTGCGTTGGTGTTCCCTTGAAGAGGAAAGGGTGATGTAGCATAGCGGCGGTAAGTATTTCCCTCAGTTTGAGAACCAAGGTATCAATCCAGTAGGAGGATCGCGTCAAGTCACAAGTACCTGCACAAACACAAAGAGCTTGCACCCAACGCTATAAAGGGGTTGTCAATCCCTTATAGATTGTTTGCAAAGTGAGAACTGGAAGCAAAAAGGAAAATCAAAGTAAAAGTGTAAAGCTGAAATTATGATGATAGATAGACCCGGGGGCCATAGTGTTCACTAGAGGCTTCTATCAAGATAGCAAGTAGACAGTGGGTGAACAAATTGCTGTCGAGAAATTGATAGAACCGCGCAAAGTCATGACGATATCTAAGGCAATGATCATACATATGTGCATCACGTTTGAGACAAGTAGACCGATACTTTATGCATCTACTACTATTACTCCACACATCGACCGCTATCCAGTATGCATCTAGTGTATTGAGTTCATACGGACAGAGTAACGCCTTAAGCAAGATGACATGATGTAGAGGGATAATCTCAAACCAATGATGAAAACCCCATCTTTTTACCCTTGATGGCAACAACACGATACGTGCCTGCTACCCCTTTTGTCACTGGGTGAGATCACCGCACGGTATGAACCCAAAACCAAGCACTTCTCCCATTGCAAGAATCATAGATCTAGTTGGCCAAACAAAACCCACAACTCGAAGAGAATTACAAGGATATCAAATCATGCATATAAGAGATCAGCAAAGACTCAAATAATACTCATAGATAATCTGATCATGAATCCACAATTCATCGGATCTCGACAAACGCACCGCCAAAGAGGATTACATCGGATAGATCTCCATGAAGATCATGGAGAACTTTGTATTGAAGATCCAAGAGAGAGAAGAAGCCATCTAGCTACTAACTATGGACCGGTAGGTCTGAAGTAGACTACTCACGCGTCATCAGAGAGGCAATGGTGTTAATGTAGAAGACATCCGTCTCCAAAGTCCCCTCCGGCAGGGCACCGGGAAGGGTCTCTAGATGAGATCTCGCGGAAACGGAAGCTTGCGGCGGCGGAAAAGTGTTTTCGTGGATGCCCTCATTTTTTTTCCGATTTTAGGGAATATATAGGCCAAAGAGCTAGGGCAGGGACCGCTCAGGGGGCCCACGAGCCAGGGAGTCGCGGGCTCCCCCTGGCCGTGGCTAGGGGGCTCGTGGGGCCCCTGGGGCTCCCCTGCCTTGGCTCTCAAGCCTCCCGATCTTCTTCTGTTTTGGAAAAAATCATTTCGGGCATTTTATTCCGTTTGGACTCCATTTCAAAATCAGATCTGAAAAGGGTCAAAAACACGGAAAAAATAGGAACTGCCACTTGGCACTGAACTAATAAGTTAGTCCCTAAAAAGATATAAAAGGCATATAAAACATCCAAAGTTTGACAAGATAACAACATGAAACCATCAAAAATTATAGAAAAGTTGGAGACGTATCAAGCATCCCCAAGCTTAACTCCTGCTCGTCCTCGAGTAGGGAAGTGATAAAGAATGAATTTTTGATGCTGCACGCTACCTGGCATAGTTGTCCTTTGTAACTTCTCTTATGTGACATGAATGTTCAGATCTGTAAGATTCAAAACAATAGTTTGCTATTGACGTGGAAACAATAATACTTCAAGCAAACTAGCAAGGTAATCATAACTTTGAAAATAACAAGGCCAAAAGAAAGTTATCCCTACAAAATCATATAATCTGGCTATGCTCTATCATCCTTGCACAATGAATTTAAATCATGCACAACCTCGGTATTGGCCAAGTAATTGTTTTCACACCTTTACTTTCTCAAACTTTTTCAACTCTCACGCAATACATGAACATGAGCCATGGTTATAGCACTATAGGTGGAATGGAGTGTGGTGGAGGTTGTGAGACAAAAAGGAGAAGATGGTCACATTGACTAGGCACATCAATGGGCTATGGAGATGCTCATCAATAGATACCAATGTGAATGAGTAGGGATTGCCATACAAGAGATGACTAGAGCTATGAGTATGTGAAAGCTCTTAAGGAAAACTAGTGGGTGTGCATCCATCTTGCTTGCTCACGAAGACCTATGGCAATTTTGAGGAAGCCCATCATTGGAATAGACAAGCCAAGTTATATAACGAAAATTCCCACTAGTTATATGGTGGTGACAAAGCAAGAGACTCTCAATCATGAAGATCATGGTGCTTAATATGAAGCACAAGTGTGGAAAGGAGATAGTAGCATTGTCCCTTCTCTATTTTTCTCTCATTTTTTTGGGCTCTTTGGGCTCTTTTTTATTTTTTATTTTTATTTTGGTGGGCATCTTTGGCCTGTTTTTTGTAAATGGGCTTCGTTGGCCTCTTTTATTTCCTCACATGGGACAATGCTCTATCAATGATGATCATCACACTTACAACTCAAAACTTTAGAGCAATGCTGACTCTATATGAAATGCCTTCGGTAGTGTACCGTGACAATGATCTTGCATAGCATTGACATAAAAAAAGGACAAGCCATGGAAACATCATGCAAGCTATCTTGCGATCATGTAGTGGAAATATGGAAGTGGTGGCACATGTCATGGAACGGTGGTAGTTGCATGGCAATATATCTCGGAATGGCTATGAAAATGCCATAATAGGTAGATATGGTGGCTGTTTTGAGGGAGGCTATATGGTGGGTTCATGTACCGGTGAAAGTTGCGCGACACTAAAGAAGATAGCAATGGTGAAGGTGAAAGTGCATCTAAACCATGGACTCAACATTAGTCATGAAGAACTCATATACTTGTTGCAAAAGTTTTATTAGTAATCGAGGCAAGGCATTCAATGCATACTCCTAGGGGAAGGGTTGGTAGGTATAAACCATCGCGCGATCCCGACCGCCACACAAAGGATGACAATCAATAAACTAATCATGCTCAAACTTCATCACATAGCGGTTCACCATACGTGCATGCTACGGGGATCACTAACTTCAACACAAGTATCTCTAGATTCACAACACCCTACTAACATAACTTTAATATTACCACAACCACATCTCAAAACTAATTGAGAGGAGTCAAACTTCTCGTTCTACTCAATGCACATGAAGATGGAAGTTTTCGTATCCTCTTTGGACAACTACCGTTTTTGGGACTACTTTCATAGCATAGACCAACTACCAAGCCACGCACCACTGTGCTCTAAAAGATCTAAGTGAAGCACATAGAGCAAAATAAACTAGCTCTAAAGATATAAGTGAAACACATGTGAGCTAAATTGCCTAACTCAAAGGATATAAGTGAAGCTCGACAAAATCACGATGAGTGCATGTCTCTCTCACTAGGTGTGCAGCAAGGAAGATTGTGACACAACAAAGATAAAAGACTCCTACGATACAAGACGCTCCAAGAAAAACACATATCATGTGGTGAATAAAAATATAGCTCCAAGTAACATTACCGATGAATTGAAGATGAAAGACGGGTGCCTTCCCAGGGCATCCCCAAGCTTAGGATTTTTGGTATCCTTGAATCAGCTTGGGATGCCTTGGGAATCCCCAAGCTTGAGCTATTGCCACTCTTTATCTCTTTGTCCATGAGAACATCACCTAAAACTTAAAAACTTCATAACAGAAAACTTAAACAGAAACTCGTGATATCATTAGTATAAGAAAGTGAAAGTGCGTTAAGTCGACTAGAGGGGGGTGAATAGGCGATTTTTAATATTTCATCACTGATGAAATTCCTTTTGAGGAAAGTCCTCAGGGATGAAGAGTGTGCGGAGGAAATAGTGATGAAAACCGAATCAAGTTAAGTCATCAGAATGAAGAATTAAGATTCGGTTTGCACAGGATGTATGGTTGAGGAAAGCAGGTGATGAAAAACTTAGATGAAGAATTTGAGGTAATGAATTGATGAAAGTCCTCAGACAAATTCTTCAAACAGAGAAAGTGAAAGTCTTCAACTAAGTACTGATGAAATTAAAGAGTTGAAGATACAGAACCCGAAGCTTGATGAAGACAATGGTTGATGACCCAGTTCCAACTGCTGTGACTGTTGTACGTCTGGTTTGGAGCAGCTAGGTATTTAAACATAAGGACACACAATCCCGGGACACATAGTCCCTACTGTATTCTCCTTGAGCTAAGGACACACAGTCATCGCTCAACACTCGTGGTAAGTCTTCACAGCAGAATTCCAAACCCTCACAAACTCGGTCACTCGCTGATCCACAATTGACTGCTGGATGCTCAGACCATCACGCCTAGCCGTCTGGAGGATGCACAGTCCTCAAAGGTAAAAGGCCTCAGTTTCACACAAAAATGAATTCTTCAGTGATGCTCAATCACTTGGGTTTGGTTTGGGTGTGTATGGGGTTTTTCCTCACTTGATGATTATCACTCTCAGACCTTGAGGAATTGGGTTGCTCAAATAGACAAGTGTCAGTTTCTCATGGAGCAGCCAACCACTAATGGTGGGTGGGGGTGGCTATTTATAGCCAGGGAGCATCCCGACATGATATGACATTAATGTCCTCGATAATGTGACCGTTGAGTGGATAAGGTTAGTGACAGGTGTCGCCCACTGAGGCAACGGTCGGAACTTTCAACTGCGAAAGTCCTCATGTCTTCAAATTCCTCACTGGAGGATTTGTTTAGGTCTGGGTTGAGTTGAGCATCATGAGGAAAGTCGATCGTAGTGTTACCTTGACCCCCTTTAACAGTACGGTGTTCCTATGACTCAAATAATGAAGAAAATGAAAACATAAAGAGTAAATCTTCAGACTTCAAATTCTTCAAAGCATTTTCTTCAAAGAACACCGAATTCCTCAACTTCAGAATCTCCGTGAGGAATATCATTTTCATCGCAATGTTGTCGCGATCAATGTTTTCAGGCACTGATGGAAGTCTTCAGACGAAGTCATTTTCTTCAAACACAAAGTCTTCAACAGAGAGTAATTCTTCAACCGGAGCTTCCATCGTTAGGTTCACTTTCTTCACGATCAGATCAAAGTCTTCAACTTGGATCAGATTCTTCAAAGTCAAAGTCTTCAAGATTTGACCGAGGTCATCACCTGATGACATATATTTTTAGGGGTCGATATTCATCGAATAACTCAAACTCCTTAGTGACTTATAGGCCATGTGTATACTCACAAACGATGTTAGTTACTTAACCTATAAGTCTTCAACCTACCAAAATCACTAGGGGCACTAGATGCATTTACAATCTCCCCCTTTTTGGTAGTTGATGACTAATAGGTTAAGTTTTCAACGGGAATTTAAATATATTGAGTAAGAGCTGAGTTCGAGGAATATGATTTCAAGATAAGGAGAAACTCCCCCTGAAGATGTGCATATTTGATGAATTTGCATTTGACTACAAATGCACATTGAAGATTTGAATCATGGAGATCTCCCCCTGTATCTTGTAATTCATGCATACATTTGACATACAATTTGAAGAAAATGAAATGCATGATGACAAATGGTGTCTGAGGAATTTCAGCATGCATGCATATGATTAATTTTGAGGAAAATCATGCAGATGAGAAAGCGTTTGAAGAGTTTCAGACTACCATCGGGCTTAAGTTACAACTCATTACAATAAAACACTTCAGAAGAACGAGAATTTGTAACTTAATAAGTTTATCATATAATAGGCCCGCTTGAAGACTAACGCGTTCTCCCCCTTTGTCATCAAGGGACAAAAAGGGCAGAACTTGAAGACTAACGCCATGAAGAGTTTCACTTGGACGATGAGGCGCCATGAATCTTCGGAATGGTTGGAGGAGAAGGGCCAGTGGAAGTGTCACCGTATTGTTCATTGTCATCAGCTTCGCGGAATGAAGAATATGAGTTGTCTTCCAACTCTGGAACTCGAATCTTCTTGAACTTCTTCTTGGGAGGCATGGACCAGTCAAAGTTTTGTTTGAACTCCATTTTCTTCAGCTGCTTGGCTGTCTTCAGATGAGACAGAGTGGCCCAGGTGCGGTCAAAGATCTCATGAAGGTAATAGTGTTGCCTCTTCAGAGCATTCTGAGTTGTGTTGATGGTTTTGACTATGGCACCAAACTGCCTTTTTGTCCACTTGTGATGCATGTCCACTTTTCATGTAGACTGATGAGAAGCACTCGGTCAGTCATCACGTGAGGATTTCGTGGACCTGATGACTTTGCCTTTCTATCAGAGTCTTGAGTCTCAATGTCATCAAATGATGAATACTCTGCAGGCACACGGAACTGGCCATCTAGTGGGCGACTTCCTTCATCAATCACAGACTTGATCCTGCCCTCAACTTCCTCAAAAGTTTGCTTGACTATACGAATGGGAGGCAGATAGCTGCCATGATTTTGATAATCAGCCAAGTAGTTGATGCCTGACCTTGTCCTGATGAACCTCATGAGCCAAGGAGCATAAATCTTCAAGTCCTGTGGTGACATGGCATTGTTGGCCAAAGTCCTCAAGAATAAATCATGGAAGTTGACAGGATTGCCATGCACAATGTGGAACAACAAATTCTTCATGATGCCAACGACATCTTCATCAGAGTCATGTCCTTTGATTGGAGCAATTGTATCAGCCAAGATGCATACAAAGTGCGAGGAACATACTTGAGTTCAGACACGAATAATTTGGTTCTTGGAGGTTTTCCTTTGGCTTGCGGTTTCATGAAAGCCTCCATGTGATGATTTGGTAGTTCTTTTTCATCATAGAGGCATCTGGATCCTTCAGGTGGAACGGGCAGATTTGTGCATTGAAGCAATTCAGTACCAGGTGCCTTGAGGTGAATCCCTTCAGTCATCCAGTCAAAGATCCATGAGGAGACGTCAGTTGGATTACCTGTGATGTGCAAGGTGGCGAAGAATTGAAGAATGAGTTCTTCATTCCAGTCTGTGATGCATGCACTGCAGTATAGGAGCCCTGAGTCATGAAGAACAGAGAGGACAGGAGCAAAGCAGTCAAGGTTTTCCATGTCTTCATGAATGATGTGAGCATGCAGAAATATCTTGTTGTTCTTGCACAGAAGTGATGAATAGTAATTAAGTTGCTGCCTGGTCCAGAACCTTCTGTGCCTTATGCGAAGCTTGCTTGAAGGAGTTTCCTCAGAGAAGAAATGATGTTCATTATAAAAGTCTTCCTTGACAAACTTTGGCTTCTTGGAGAAGGGTTGGCGCTGCTTGGGTTGAAGAGTTTGCTGCATTATTTCATCAAGCGACTGCCGTGGCTGAGCTACCACTAAGGCAGTTTGAGGATTATCAACATGAGGTTCCTTAGCGTCAGCCTCATCCTGCTCTGGAGCATGGTCATTAGCATGTTGATTCTCATCATGTGCTGGCTGTTCAGCTTGGTCTTCATCACGCACTTGGTCTTGAGCATATTCATCAGCATGAGGATGATGTTCCTCAGACTGAGCTGGAGCATTGTCATCAACTGCTTTTTCTTCAGATGTTCCTTTTTCATCAGGTGTTGCAGCTGAGGCAGTGAAGGACATGGCAGATGGGCTCTTCTCAGTTGATGGCATGAGCACCACTGTTGTTGAGGGGGACTGATGACTTTGGATTTGCTGCCAGAAGTCATCATGAAAAACTTGGGTGCTGAAGCCAACATCAACATGAAGGTCATCAGTGGATTCAGGTTGTTCGGGAGGTGGTGTTGATGGGTGAGGAATATCATCCACCTGAATTTCCTCATCTAGAGGGGTTGATGCAGCAAAGTTTGAAACTTTTTTTCCTTCATCCCCTTCTGGGATGGCATAGTCGACAGCAAAATTTGTGAGAAGATTTGGGGATGCCACGCTGATTGGAGTGACATCCAATGGAGCTGAAGATTTTTGTTTCTTAGTCTTTAGACGCTTTGACTCTGAAGACTTGGAGTCTGATGCAGACTTTCTCTTTTTGGCTTCCTTTTCAGCAGCCTTTGTTTTCTTCACTTCTGATGTAGAAGGAAGTTTGATCTTCTTCACCTTTGATGATTTTGGTGTAGGTAGATTTTCATCAGGCGCGGCATAAGAGCTGGCCGCCCTGGCAGATTCATCAACTGCCTTGGAAGCAGTTTCCTCAGCTGCCATGTTGGCAGTTTCATCAGCTGCCCTGGAGGCAGTTTCCTCAGCTGGTGCTTCATCCTCAGGCTCTGGTGAAATTTCCACGTGATAAGGAGCTTGAGAAGTGGGAGTAGCTGCCTGAGCTACAGTCCTCTGGTTGTATTCATCAATGGCATTTGAGGTAGCCTTGATGAAATTCATCTTGATGCTTTGATTCTCAGCCCGTAGGCTAGTATGCTTGTCAGTGAGTTCCTTCAGCTCACTCTGGTTTGAAACAAGTTGTTCTGGTGTCAGCTTGAGGAGATTCTGACGCAGATACTTCTCTTTCTGAGCCTTGGCCTTCCTGGCTTGCTCAGCTTGCTGAACTTTCAACTTTGCCTCAGTGACGAATGAGGCGACCATGTGACTCAGACCAGGTGGAAGGTCCAAATCATCAATGGGAGTGTTTGGATCTACGTACCATTGATCGATGAATTTCAGTATGGTCTTGGAGCTTATCATCACAGGGACCTGGGAGCCCATTGCTTGGGCAACTCTTTCTTGCTTGTTCCTCGTGATTGCTTCAAGCATCTCAGGATCATCTTCATCACTTCCCTCTGATGCAGAGGGAATATTCACGATGACTTTCTTCGGGCTGGGTCTGCTCCCACGCCCTGTTGTGGACTTAGTCTTCAAAATCCCTGTTGAGGATTTTGGCCCTGAGGTAATTTGGGCTCCGGTGACTTGCTGACTCGTCTGTGGCCCTGCAACTGCTGATGGTGATGACTTTCGTTGAGCTATTGATGACTTTGCGTCTATTTCATGAGTTGATGATTTTGTAGGAGCTGAGGACTTTGGTAGTCCTGTTGATGATTTGGCTGATATTTTCCTCACAGCCCTCCTTTTTGGTGGGGCTTCAGTTGCAGAAGCTTCAGCTACAGAGGAGGAGGCTGAGGCATCAATCTCAGAGGCTTCAGTGCTCTGACTCATTTTCCTCAGCTTGGCCAGGTACTTGGCCTTTTCATCAGGATAGTCATCAATTGTTTGCACACTTGAAGGATGTGCAATTTGCTGATCACCCATGGGAGGTCTGTTGCAGGGAGCTTTGATGGCAAACTTCTTTGCATATCGGGGTGTGACGAACCTGCAGTTCTTCCACTCCCGAGCCCACCTTCTTTCAATCTTCTGAAACCTGAGTTTGCGCTTTAGAGGTGGTTCTTTGCCATATATTTCCTCATCTGGTGTACAATATTCAGCATAGATGTCTTGAGGAATATCAAGAGCAGTATTGGGTTCAAGCTTGTTTCCTCCCTTCTGATGCTTTTGCTCTTCCATTTTCCTCAGCGGTTGCTTTGGTTGAGGAAATTGGGTCTTTGATGAATTTGAGGAAACAGACAAATTTTCTTCAAGAAACGCTGCAAATGAGTTAAGTTGATGAGAACCTAAAGATTCATCAACCGATATTTTGTACCTGTGAACACAGTATAGGTGCGAAGAATTTGAAAAGGTCATATGCGTTCTCAGATTTGAGGAATTTCATAATTTTGACAAGTTTGAGGAATTTGACTAATCTGATAGTGTTTGAGGAATTTGACTAAGCATTCCTGTCTTGGGTTCCAGAGTTGTACAGATTCGAAAATTTGCACAATTGAGGAATCTCGTGATGAAATGGATAGCTTAGAGAAATTCATCAAGGTTTTGAGGAATAATAGTTTTCACAGTTTTACTTTGAGAAATCAGATCAAATGGGGCTGTAAAATCGGAGTATATTTACCCTGAGTCGAAGAACATGATGAACTGAAGAGAAACAGAGAGAAGCTCGTCAGTTCAAATCTTCGGTGCCCTAACTTGGCGGCTCAGATTAGCTACGGCGGCGGCGACTTGAGGATAGTCGCGGTCGGCGTGAGGTCGTCGACGGTGAAGTCGAGGCAGCGAAGCTCTTCTTCTCCGGCGGTGATGGAGATCAGCGACGGTGCTATGGCGAAGTGTGAGAGGAGGAGATGCGAAGAAGGTTTTCATCTAAGGAGGAGGAGGGGTATTTATAGCCGGAGTGAAAAACGCCCGTGAGCACAAATTTCGGACCGAACTGCCCGTGCCTCTTGCGCTCCTCCCGACAGTGGAGACCGCATAATGAGCGGTGGATTTAGTGGAGATAGTGCGTATCCAATTGTGGGTAGTGGGTGCGGTTTTGGCGGTAACAGTAAATATTTTGGATTTTGAGGAATTTGTTCAAAGTCATCAGCTGACAAGGATTCAGTGATGAAAATGAATAGGTTTCAATAGGACGCATATGATGAAATTCAGAATGGACAGGATTGAGTATAGCAAAGAGGGATTCCGGGGTCCGATCACATTCACTTAGCAGAAAAACCAACTTTAAAACATAGCTATAAGTGAATGCTGTTGAGGACTTAAAAGTATGTATATCATGATCTGATGAATTTCAAAATTTTGATGACTTCCAAAATTTGATGAATTTGAAAATTTTGATGACTTTCATGAGTTGATGAATAACAGGACATGTATATGATGAATGACAGAGATGATGACATTGATGATTTTGATGACTTTGAAATTTTGATGAATTTGAGAATTTGAGGATTTTCATCAGTTGAGGAATTTGAATGTTATGTGTGGTGGTGTTACCCACCGTATAGGAATGAGGATTACAGACGCCATGTACCATTATCGTAGGGCCCTGAGAATCCGTTTCCACATTGATTTCTTCACACTCAGAGTGTTTCTCATCATTATTTGAAGAAAAACTTAACTTTGTGTGTTGCACATCTAAGTCATCAATTTTGCGTAAGTGTTAGGATGTGTGCATTTTACAAGACATTCGAAGATTCTAGGATATTTAGCTCACACCGCACCTTGCAAAATCTTCTCTCATCCAAGGGCTTAGTGAAGATATCAGCTAGTTGTTCATCAGTCTTCACGTGGTCGATGATGATATTGCCCTTGAGTACATGATCCCGAAGAAAATGATGACGAATATGGATGTGCTTGGTCTTCGAGTGTTGAACAGGGTTGTATGCAATCTTGATGGCACTCTCATTGTCATAGTAGAGTGGCACATTCTTCAGGTTGATTCCATAGTCCTTGAGGGTTTGCTTCATCCATAGCAATTGAGCACAACATGATCCAGCAGTAATGTATTTAGCTTCAGCAGTGGAGAGAGATACACAGTTTTGCTTCTTTGATGACGAGCAAACTAGAGAACGTCCAAGGAAATGACATGTTCCTCAGATTGACTTGCGATCCACACGGTCACCAGCATAATCAGAATCAGAATATCCAACTAGATGAAGATTTGAGCCCTTGGGATACCATAAGCCAAGCGTTGGTGTGTGAGCTAAGTATCGAAGAATATGCTTCACAGCCTTGGGGTGTGATTCCTTCGGTTTTGCTTGAAATCGTGCACACACGCAAACACTAAGCATAATATCTGGCCTAGATGCACATAGGTACAATAAAGAGCCAATCATGGAGCGGTATACCTGTTGATCCAAGTCTGTGCCATTTTCATCAGATGAGAGATGGCCATTTGTAGGCATTGGAATTTTGACGCCTCTGCATTCATTCATGCCGAATTTCTTCAAGACGTCCTTGAGGTATTTCTCCTGAGAGATGAAGATGCCATTGCGCTGTTGACGAATTTGAAGACCTAAGAAGAACTTCAATTCTCCCATCATGGACATTTGATATTCTTCACTCATCATGTAAGCAAATTCATCACGATAACGTTTGTCAGTACAACCAAATATGATATCATCTACATAAATTTGGCATACAAACAGTTCATTGTCATATGATTTTGTGAAGAGAGTCGGATCAAGTGAACCGGGCTTGTAGCCTTTCTTCATGAGGAATTCCTTCAATGTATCATACCTCGCCCGAGGGGCATGCTTGAGGCCATAGAGTGCTTTCTTCAGTTTGAAGACTTTGTCTGGATGCTTTGGGTCTTCAAAACCTGGAGGCTGTGCAACATATACTTCTTCCTCAAGCTTACCATTGAGGATTGCACTTTTTACATCCATTCGATATAAGGTCATATTATGATGATTAGCATAGGCAAGAAGAATACGAATAGCTTCAAGTCTAGCAACAGGTGCAAATGTTTCATGAAAGTCAATTGCCTCAACCTCTGTGTAGCCTTGGGCTACAAGTCTTGCCTTATTCCTCACTACCTGTCCTTCCTCATCTTGCTTGTTTCGGAAAATCCACTTTGTTCCGATGACATTGTGCTTTCGAGGATCAGGATGTTTGACTAGTTCCCACACATCATTCAGCTTGAATTGAAGAAGTTCCTCTTGCATAGCTTGAAACCACTCAGGTTCCATGAATGCTTCAGATACTTTTGAGGGCTCTGTCATGGACACGAAAGAGAAATGCCCGTAGAAGTTAGTCAAATGCGAAGCTTTTGAGCGAGTGAGAGGACCTGGTGCATCGATTTCATCTATGTACGGGTCTGTGTCTCGGAATAGGTTGAGGATTTGATCTTGAGGATTTTCATCAGGTGCATCAGCTTGTGTTTCATCATGGTTGGGAACAATTTCATCAGCAATATGAGGTTCTTCAACATGAATGATATCTTCAGTTGCCTTGTGCTTGATAGCTTCCTCAGAGACTGTTGATCTGGAACATGAGGTAATTGCTCTCTTTGCAAGCCATTAGTTTCATCGAACCGCACATCTAGAGTCTCAACAATCTTGTGATGAAAATTGTTGAAGACTCTGTAGGTGTGTGAGTCCTTTCCATAACCAAGCATGAAACCTTCGTGTGCCTTAGGTGCAAATTTTGAGCTATGGTGTGGATCTCTAATCCAACATCTTGCACCAATGACTTTGAAATAACTTACATTGGGTTTCTTGTTAGTGAGGAGTTCATATGAAGTTTTCTTGAGGAATTTGTGAAGATATACCCTGTTGATGATATGGCATGCAGTGTTGATTACTTCAGGCCAGAAGCGTCGAGGAGTCTGATATTCTTCAAGCATGGTTCGTGCCATTTCGATCAGGGTCCTGTTTTTGCGCTTGACGACGCCATTCTGCTGAGGAGTATAAGGAGCAGATAATTCATGAGTGATACCTAATTCATCAAGATAATCATCAAGACTAGTATTTTTGAATTCTGTCCCATTATCACTCCTGATATGCTTGATTTTGAAGCCGAAGTTTGTAGAGGCCCTTGAAGAAAATCGTTTGAAGACTTCGTGCACTTCAGTTTTATACAAGATAATATGCACCCAAGTGTATCTACAGTAGTCATCAACGATGACAAACCCATATAAAGATGATGCATTTGTTAGAGATGCATAATGAGTAGGTCCAAATAAGTCCATGTGAAGTAATTCAAACGGACGAGTAGTAGTCATGATGGTCTTCAATGGATGCTTGGATTTGGTCATCTTTCCAGATTCACAAGCACCACACAGATGATCCTTGAGGAATTTGACTGTCTCTATCCCAATGACATGCTTTTTCTTCGTGAGGGTGTGCAGATTCCTCATGCCTGCATGACCTAGTCTTCGATGCCATAGCCAACCTTCTGAGGATTTTGCCAGTAGGCATTTGGCTGGTTGAGGACCTGAAGAAAAATCAACAATATTCAAGTCTCCTCTCCTAAAGCCTTCGAAGACTTTGGATTTGTCAGATTCCATGATTACTACACATCTATATTTTCCAAAGATGACAACCATATCAAGATCACAAAGCATAGAGACTGACATAAGATTGAATCCAAGTGATTCAACAAGCATAACTTTATCCATGTGTCTGTCCTTAGAGATAGCCACTTTGCCAAGTCCCAATACCTTGCTTTTACCTTTGTCAGCGTAGGTGATATGCTTCAGAGGTGATGGTGTCAGTGAAGTATTCATCAATAAGCTTTCATCACCAGTCATGTGATTTGTGCACCCACTATCAAGAACCCATTCTGTGTTCTTGGGTTGAGTATCATGTAGATGAATTAGTACAGTTTACCATTTCATATGCTTCAGTTTGAAGAATATGATTTCATTTTCATCAGAATTGATGTTCATCAAAAGTAGTTTTGAGGAATTAGATAGGACGAGTGAAATGATAAGTCATTTCATCAATCATTAGCTTGCGTCCTAACAAGCAATTTCATCACGTCTCCAGCAAATTCTTCAGATGATGATTTTCATCTGGAGACCTGACCTGCAGAAAATGATTAGTTTGATTTCTTCACCACCCACATCTGAAGGGGTGGTAAAGAGTTCAACATTCTGCGAGCACCATAAGAGAAAGGAGGTAATGATGATAATGCACTTCTCTTCATGGTTGGGGGATTATAGTACTCATAAGAATAAGCAGAAAAGTTCTTTGAGGACTTATGCACATAGCGGTTTGAGGAATAATATGCATATTCAGATCTATTGAAGTTTCCCTGCATTTCAAATGCATTAGAACGAGCACGAGCATAGTTTAGATCATGTGAGGAATTTGATCCTCTTGATGACTTTGGTCCACCTGAGGAATTTGATCTAGGTTGCCTGTTCTTCATGGGTGATGTCATGATGACATTCACTTGAAGACTTTCCAAGCTTCTTTTGGGCACCCAAATTTTCCTCAGGGGAGGTCCATTCCTGCAGTTAGTTCCAACATATCGTGCAAACACTTCACCAGATTGATTCTTAAACAGTTTATAGTTTGAGTCAATTGACTCATTTGAGGAATAAGAGGTTTCACGAGTAAATCCTGTTAGAGTGGATGGATCAACAGAGGGACCTTTTGTAGCAACCCATGAGGTTTTGGGAAACTGCTCATGTGTCCAGTATGATCCATCAACATTCAATTTCCTCTCAAAGGCAATTCCCTCTTTCCTGGGATTCCTGTTCAGAATCTGCTGTTTCAGTACATCACAAAGGGTTTGATGCCCTTTGAGGCTTTTGTATATGCCTGTCATATACAATTCCTTCAAACCTGCATTTTCATTAGTAGAGATTGTGGTTTCTTCAAGTGAAGAATTTGATACCACAGGAGCATTTGAAGAATTTGTAATAGATGAAGCATTTGATGACTCAGGTGAGGAATTTGCAGTTTCACGTTTAATGCATTTGAGACAAGGTGGACCAAATTCTTCCTGAGCAGAACTGATCTGTTGAGCAAGTGAATCATTGTCCATTCGAAGATCATCATATAACATTCTTAGTTTCTCAAGATCAAGCTTCCTTTGAAGAAATTCATAGGAAAGCTTCTCATGATCAGCCAAGAGTGTGATATGATGTTCTTGAAGAGAATCAAATCTGGACTGAAGACTTTGATTTTCATCAGTGAGGATTTGAGTACGATTCATTTCATCATTCAACAGATCATCGCTTTTATCTAGCAGCTTTTGTATTTTTTCAAGAACATTCTGTTGTTTAGTGGCAATATTAGCAAGTTTAGTGTAGCTGGGCTTTTGATATTCATTAACATCACACTCGCTGAAATTAGAACCTTTTGCCATGAAGCAATAGGTGGGAGCGAAGTCATCATCAGAGTCATCTGGATTGTTGATGTTGTCATTTTCATCAGGATTGAAGATCGACTTGTTGATGAACATGGTGGCCAGTGCAAGACTTGCCCCACCAGATTCAGATTCTTCTTTAGATCCTTCTTCTTCATCACAATCTTCAGACTCTTCCTCACAGTCCATTTCCTTGCCAATCAATGCTCGAGCCTTTGTGTAGCTTGTCTTCTTGCATGATGAGGATTTTGAAGATGAGGACTTTGATGATTTCTTCTTTTTCTTTGAATCATCAGAACTGTCATCCTTGTATTTCTTCTTCCTTGATTCCTTTGCCCACCGAGGACAATCAGCGATGTAGTGACCAGATTTCTTGCACTTGTGACAGGTTATTTTCTTGTAGTCTTGAGATGAGGATTCTGATTTTCTCACATCTCTTCTTGAAGACTTTCCAAACTGGCCACGTGTGGTGAACTTCTGGAATTACCTCACCGGCATCGCTAGCTCTCGAACAAATTCTTCAGGATCGCCAATGCTACTGTCAGATTCTTCTTCTTCAGATGATGAAACAACTTTTGCCTTTAATGCACGGGATCTTGAGTAGTTTGGTCCATACAGATCTCTCTTTTCTTCTTGTTGGAATTCATGAGTATTGAGTCTATCAAGAATGTCAACAGGATCAAGCATCTTGTAATCTCTTCTTTCTTGAATCATCACCACGAGAGTGTCAAAGGATGGATCAAGTGATCTCAGCAGTTTCTTCACTACTTCATGGTCAGTGATGTCTCTAGCTCCCAAAGCTTGCAGTTCATTTGAGATATCAGTCAGGCGATCAAATGTGTCTTGACAGCTTTCATTGTCGAGTCGTTTGAAGCGATTGAAGAGGTTTTGAAGAACATCAATGCGAGAGTCACGCTGAGTTGATACGCCTTCATTGAGTTTGGACAATCTGTCCCAGACTTGCTTCGCAGAGTTCAAAGCACTGACTCTGCCAAACTAACCTTTGCTCAGATGCCCACAAATGATGTCCTTCGCTTGAGAGTCCAGTTTCTTGAGTTTCTTCACATCAGGTGCAGAGATAGCTTCGGAGGGAGAGGGGACCCCTTTTTCCACAATGTACCAGATGTCGTTGTCTATAGCTTGTAGATGCATTTGCATCTTTGACTTCCAGTGCGGGAAGTCCTTTCCCTCGAAGATGGGACATGCTGCAGTAACTTTGATCATACCTGCAGTCGACATAACTAAAACTCCAGGTGGTTAAATCAAAATCACACAGAACAAGGGAGTACCTTGCTCTGATACCAATTGTGTCGTGGTTTTGTCACAGCAGATGTCCTCGTGAAAGGACTTAGTACTGGAGCCATCGCACCTTGGTGGCGACTCAAAGGGGTTGAGTAGGAGAGACACGGCGATTTACCCAGGTTCGGCCCCTCGTGAAGAGGTAAAGGCCTACGTCCTGCTTTGAGTTGTATTGATGTGGTTTCGGTTACAAGGAGGGCGTAACTCGCCAAACCTAGCACTCGATGATTTCTAGACTGCCCTCCGCTTCCTTGGGACTCGCCTTTATATACAGGTCGAGTCCCTAGGGTTTACAAGGGTACTTTCCTTCCTACAAATCGTGACGTCAACGATCTCCAAGTCGCCATCTTCCAAAGTTTGGAGACCTTCCGGAAACTGTAAACCGCCACCCAACTTTGGGCCTTACCAGGCCAAGGCCCGAATCACGCTCAGATGAGTCGCCTGCTTCGGTGACCCGGCCCAACTAGGGCGGGTTATTAACAGGTAATATCCCCAACATTAGGCCCCAGATTGACTTGAATTCTCTTCAGGCCAATATTTTCTTTCAATTAAAGGCGATTCATCCTTCATCCTTCTCTGTACGTCAGAAATTTCAACCCGCCATCTGTCGTGGAGGAACTTAAATCGCCAAGCCATTTCTCGTTGGCATCTTCTTATCCCTTGGATTCCGGGAAGACTGACATAATCCTAACGGATCCTTTGATATCGTTATCCCAAAATTTTCGGAGCGCCGTTATAGCGAATCTTTTTTATCCTTTGGCGGTTCCCGCTCACGGCGCCTCGATTCTAGCGCCTGCCCGGTTAAATAGGTGGGGAGGGGACAGGACTGGCGCTTCCCACCTACCAGTCTCGTCAATCTTCTCCCTATTATCACAGCGAGGAAACCTTACTGCCTTCCGAGGGCTCCGCCGCCGACCGCAGTTCCTGTCGTCGCCCGAAAGCTTCGGCGCCGCCCATAGATCTTTGCCGCCATCAAGCTCCGTACCGCGGCCGAGCTGCTCGCCGCCATCGACCATCTCGTCGCCGTCGACCACCTCGCTGTCGACAGGCACTCCATCGCCGCCGAAGATCTCTGCGCTCGACCAAGACTTTCGTGCTCCTCCAACAGCCTCCGTCGCCGTCGACCACTTCTGACCGAAACCATCAGGTTAGGTCACCGCTCATTTAAGAACAGATCCCCATCCAAGTTTGAAGTTTCAACATTGCCATGTTCTTGATGCCTTCGTGAATATCTGTTACCTGTCCTTGACTGATTAACGCTAATGACGACGAGATAGCCAATGTTTTTAATACCTTCATTTATCTGCCCTTGATTGGCGTGTTTAGAACAATATTTCGTCAAACAAATTATATCACCTTATCCTGGTAGTAAATTGCCGTGTCCAGTCATTTTTCTCATGTTTTTTCGACTGTCCAGTAGATCCATAGTTTACCTGCTCATTGCGTAAAAAGCTGTTTGTAGTCTTCACACTTCACCGTTTTGAACAAACGTCTCCGACGCTTTAAGACATAACTCTTGTGAGTAGCCAAACTTCGTAAGTCACCATAGCAACCCGACCCGGATCTTTATATGGAGGGTCAAGATTTTCCCTTAGTCCGTGAACAAATTACTTGGCGAGTCAAATGAACTTATTTCACCCCTTACGGTAGATGTTCAAAGCGTGTAAATTCACCCGTACTTTACTCCTTTGTAGCATGGGCACCGTCTTCAAAAGTGACTGGCTCCCTACCAAAGTCGACGACACCATACTAGCAGATTATGTGAAAACGGGCAACTTGGACCCTCAGAATGTTATCGGTTGGCGTACCAGGTTCGGAGAGGATCTCCCCAACCCCAAAGAAGGGGAGATAGTCATTTTCGTCGAACACCTTGAGCGAGGTTTTAAACCGCCCGGATCAAAGTTCCTTAGAGACGCCATGGCCTTCATGAACGTCCGCCTCCAGGATCTGGGACCTAATTCAATAAGTAACCTATGCCAGTTCCAAGTGTTCTGTGAGGCTTATCTGCGGATGGAACCCTCAGTTCCCTTATTCTGGTACTTTTTCCACTTAAATCGCCAAACGGAATTTCACAATGGTCCCAGCCTGGAACTTGGCGGTGTAAATGTTCGGGGCCGCAGGGATAGCCCATTTCCCTCACTCGCCATGCCAAGCCATCCCAAAGGATGGGGCGAGTCATGGTTCTACTGTCAAGAGACCTCGCCCGCAGGAGAAAACAAGCTTCTGGGCTATAGGAAAGACCGCCTTCCAACGAATTTCAAGCTTCCGGACAAGCTCACCGAAGAGGATGAATCAGATTTTATCCCAGTATTGTCCGAGTTAAGATCTTTGACAAACAAAGGTCTTACTGGGGTCGACTTGATCCGTTGCTGGGTCGAATGGCGCATCCTTCCTTTGAGTCGCCAGGACGGGCTAATGTGCGAGTTTGATGGCACCTTAGATCATCCTCAATGTTATTTCCATACGGCTTTAACGAAAAAGGATATTGTCACCATCATCAAGAAGTTGGCCGGCGAGCCTGCGGGAAAATGTGGCCAAATCGGCCTCAAACCCTTCTGCAAAACTAATCTGGCGCCCAAGGTAAGCAATTTTAACCCGCCCTTTGTCTTTATTTCTTATGTTTTATTCGAATTATGGCCTTTTATAACATATGCCATTCTAGAAAGGTGATAAATTTTGGTCCAAGAAACCCAAAAGGCCAGCCATGAAGCAAGCTAAGCCAGCCCCAAAGAAAACCAAGGGCAAGGGCAAAGCTGCTGTGGCCGAGCCATCCGAAGCCGATGAATCTCAAGTCGGCGACGCACCTTCAGAGGTAAAAACCTATCCTCTTTTCACTCGCCATCCGCTACTGTTAACTTTGTATTTATGTCTCTGCCTCTCTTGAATAGAATGAAGACAACGAAAGCCAAGAGGATTCTTTAGAGGTAATTTCTGTTTCCTCCGATTCATCTCCTTCTCCACCTAAGCCGGCCAGGCGAATTTGTCGGAAAGTTCCCTTCTCACATCCAAATGCTTGTTTGGACCCCAATTTTCTACCTAAGAAAGCACAACATACTTCAAATCGGAAGACCCGAAGTCATTCCGGTGATCTGGTGTCCGACTTACCAGCAAAGAACAAGAGGAAACCAAATGAGGTACCCATGAACAACACTTCCTCATGTTTCTTTGGATCACATCTGTAACCCGCCTATATCTTTGACGTATAGCTCTTGCAGAATTGTCCTCCTACATCTGGCGACTCAGTAATGTCGACACTTCCGCCAATGATTCGAGTCCCTGGGTAAGTCCTTTGATAATTTTACTTTGAATCTGAGGATAATAAATTACCATTTCTTTAATGCGCCGTTCCCCTTTTTTAGGGCACAAGCAAAGAAGAGGAAAACCAGCGGGTCAACTCCTATCATAATTTCAGAGCCCATCAAGGAGTTAGCGCTGATCCAAGATGACCCGGATCAAGACGAGCCTGAGGATCAAATGGATCTTCCCAGCTCGCCCAAGGATACAACGGATGCCCCTAAGCCGCCAAGTCCATTGACAACAGCAGAAGACCCGGATGCTGTAATTATCACTGGTACCAGCTTCTCTAAACCGGCCACAACGGTTTTGTCAAAGCATGTGCCGTCAACCTCTCAAACCATTCCTGAGTCTGGACTCTCCAAGGCTAAGCTTTCTGAATATGAACATTTGGAATTCAAAGAACTCTGCTCTAGTTTTGCAAGTCGCCTGGAGGCGAGTTATGAGATGTAGAAAAGCCTGCTCCGGATGCTAAAAAATAAACATGAGGTAAGCATTGTAATATATTATATTATATAATCCCCATTAACCCCCAAGGGCCGGGTCATCAGTAAAAAGATGACTCGGGTCTTGACAACTTAGAAAAACTTTCGACCAGTAACCCCAAGTCCTTGACCGAACCCGCCACCAGATCGCCATTTATATGGCGGGGCCGACTCAACCATCGCAAAACCCTACATGAGGCGATGGAACGGGCGAGACGTCTAGAAGCCCGGCCGCTGTCCTGGTGCAATTAGCGGCAGAGATCACACGGCTGATGGCGACTCCCCTCACACCAGAAAACCAGGAGGAGATAAACGCGGAGCTCGCAAAACTCAGAGAGGCAGTGGCAAAGGCTCATCGGTATGCCGAGGTGGAGTCCGCCAGGATCGAGACTCGGCAAGCTCAAATTGCGGCCGAAAGGATGCGCTTAAATAGTGACAACTGGCGGATCAAAAGACACCAGCGCGCATCCGACGCCGTCCATCAACGGAGACACCAAGGTCGCCTGCCCCATGATCTCAACCCGACCCGCCTGTTCGACACTCCACGAACCCCTGGGACGGGAGCCGCCCCAGGGGAGTACCGGGTCAACCGCCTAACCCGCCGGTTCAGACGGCTGAGGATCGCATTCCCCAATTCTGGACGCCTCAAGGCCACTTTTCCAACCCGGTGGACAACGTCCTTGCTGCAACTCGCCATCTAGAATCTCTTCCGATTCACGGCAACACTCCTACCGAGATAGAAGCAAGGAACACCATTGAGATGTTGAAGACGGCGGTGGTTCAAAACGCCCAGTTCTCACATAGCCTAGATAGGCTGCATTCCACTCCCCAGGCGAGTTACACCAGGACTCGGCCAGAGGACCAGCCCGCCGTGAACAGCGGGCCGCGACCCGTCCCTCAGGACAACCCGCCTGATCATCAGAACCCGCCGGGCCGGGATCTCCTGAACACCCAAGTCGCCCCGGCCCCTCTCATCGGGAGCGGTGGGCGAGTGGGGGTGCCATGCTTGGCCCCCGCCCTTCGTAACGAAAGGATGCCCAAAGATTTTAAGGGACCAAGAAAGGTGCCTAACTACACCCCGGACCTTGAGCCGACATCGTGGGTCAAGAGTTATGAAATCGCCATGGACATGCTCGACGTAAACGAGGCAGTTTGCGCCAGATACTTCACGATGATGCTCGAGGGGTCAGCACGTACTTGGTTGAAAAACTTACCTCTCAACTCCATCCAGACCTGGGCCGAGTTGAAAGAGCGATTCATCAAAAACTTCCGAGGAACTTGCAAACGTCCGATGACGATCGTCGATCTGCAGCACTGTGTTCTGCACCCTGATGAGTGGGCCCACCATTGGTCACGGCGGGTTGAGGAAATTATCCATTCGTCAGATGGTATTACGGCGGCTCAGGCTGTGTTGATCCTCGAGAAGAATTGCCATTACGAACCCTTGGTGCAAAAATTGGGGCGACTCAAGCGAAAGGTCCAAGACATGGGAGAGCTGATGGACACCCTCACTAGGTACGCTGAAGCGGATGACACCAAAGACCCTGGTGAGGACGGTAAGGCTAATTCGCCCAAGAAGAGCGAGTCAGCCAAAAATCATACCCGGTTCCAGGGACGTAACTGCCACAATCAAGGAGGCAATGGCAAGCGAAGACCGCAAGAGGAGCCCTCGAATTTAGTCGCCAATACCAACACCAACAGTGGCAACCAACGCCAGAAGAAAAAAAGGGGCTTTAGCGGGAAGAGGCCGCATAACTATGAAGAGCTACTCAAAGGCCCTTGCCCACACCATGCCACGGCAGATGGTCCGGCGACTCACTCCTGGGAGAACTGCTTCGTAATGCGGGAGTTTCGGGCGGAGGCGATCAAGAAAAGCCAAAACGATGACCCGGACCAACGCCAGGAGCAGTTTGCCGCACCCAACCAACGACAGAACCCCTTCGGCGGTTTTCCCGAACAGGGGCCTCAAGGAGGCCCGCAGCCAAGCAGCGACCAGTATCCGGTGCACCATCAGCTGCGGTATAACCCGCCAAGAGCCTTTCAGCAGCCGCCCCCACAGGGGGCTCTGCAGGGTCAGGATGACAATGGAGGTTTCCGCATCAATCCCAAAGAGTTAAGCAATGGGCAGTATCACGTTTTCACCACCAATGCTTGCAGACGTGATAAAAAGATAAGTCACCGGGCGTACAGTGTGTCTGAGCCGGCGCTTCCCAGGTACCTCCACTGGGATCAAGCATCTTGTAATCTCTTCTTTCTTGAATCATCAGCACGAGAGTGTCAAAGGATGGATCAAGTGATCTCAGCAGTTTCTTCACTACTTCATGGTCAGTGATGTCTCTAGCTCCCAAAGCTTGCAGTTCATTTGAGATATCAGTCAGGCGATCAAATGTGTCTTGACAGCTTTCATTGTCGAGTCGTTTGAAGCGATTGAAGAGGTTTCCAAGAACATCAATGCGAGAGTCACGCTGAGTTGATACGCCTTCATTGACTTTGGACAATCTGTCCTAGAGTTGCTTCGCAGAGCTCAAAGCACTGACTCTGCCAAACTGACCTTTGCTCAGATGCCCACAAATGATGTCCTTCGCTTGAGAGTCCAGTTGCTTGAGTTTCTTCACATCAGGTGCAGAGATAGCTTCGGAGGCAGAGGGGCCCCCTTTTTCCACAATGTACCAGATGTCGTTGTCTATAGCTTGTAGATGCATTTTCATCTTTGACTTCCAATGCGGGAAGTCCTTTCCCTCGAAGATGGGACATGCTGCAGTAACTTTGATCATACCTGCAGTCGACATAACTAAAACTCCAGGTGGTTAAATCAAAATCACACAGAACAAGGGACTACCTTGCTCTGATACCAATTGTGTTGTGGTTTTGTCACGGCAGATGTCCTCATGAAAGGACTTAGTACTGGAGCCATCGAACCTTCGTGGCGACTCAAAGGGGTTGAGTAGGAGAGACACGACGATTTACCCAGGTTCGGCCCCTCGTGAAGAGGTAAAGGCCTACGTCCTGCTTTGAGTTGTATTGATGTGGTTTGGGTTACAAGGAGGGCGTAACTCGCCAAACCTAGCACTCGATGATTTCTAGCCTGCCCTCCGCTTCCCTGGGACTCGCCTTTATATACAGGTCGAGTCCCTAGGGTTTACAAGGGTACTTTCCTTCCTACAAATCGTGACCTCAACGATCTCCAAGTCGCCATCTTCCAAAGTTTGGAGACCTTTCGGAAACTGTAAACCGCCACCCAACTTTGGGCCTTGCCAGGCCAAGGCCCGAATCACGCTCAGATGAGTCGCCTGCTTCGGTGACCCGGCCCAACTAGGGCGGGTTATTAACAGGTAATATCCCCAACAAATTGAAAGTGCGTTAAGTCGACTAGAGGGTGGTGAATAGGCGATTTTAATATTTCATCACTCATGAAATTCCTTTTGAGGAAAGTCCTAAGGGATGAAGAGTGTGCGGCGGAAATAGTGATGAAAACCGAATCAAGTTAAGTCATCGGAATGAAGAATTAAGATTCGGTTTGCATAGGATGTATGGTTGGGGAAAGCAGGTGATGAAAAACTCAGATGAAAAATTTGAGGTGATGAATTGATGAAAGTCCTCGGACAAATTCTTCAAACAGAGAAAGTGAAAGTCTTCAACTAAGTACTGATGAAATTAAAGAGTTGAAGATACAGAACCCGAAGCTTGATGAAGACAATGGTTGATGACCCAGTTCCAACTGCTGTGACTGTTGTACGTCTGGTTTGGAGCAGCTAGGTATTTAAACATAAGGACACACAATCCCGGGACACATAGTCCCTACTGTATTCTCCTTGAGCTAAGGACACACAGTCATCGCTCAACACTCGTGGTAAGTCTTCACAGCAGAATTCCAAACCCTCACAAACTCGGTCACTCGCTGATCCACAATTGACTGCTGGATGCTCAGACCATCACGCCTAGCCGTCTGGAGGATGCACAGTCCTCAAAGGTAAAAGGCCTCAGTTTCACACAAAAATGAATTCTTCAGTGATGCTCAATCACTTGGGTTTGGTTTGGGTGTGTATGGGGTTTTTCCTCACTTGATGATTATCACTCTCAGACCTTGAGGAATTGGGTTGCTCAAATAGACAAGTGTCAGTTTCTCACGGAGAAGCCAACCACTAATGGTGGGTGGGGGTGGCTATTTATAGCCAGGGAGCATCCGACATGATATGACATTAATGCCCTTGATAATGGGACCGTTGAGTGGATAAGGTTAGTGACAGGTGTCGCCCACTGAGGCAACGGTCGGAACTTTCAACTGCGAAAGTCCTCATGTCTTCAAATTCCTCACTTGAGAATTTGTTTAGGTCTGGGTTGAGTTGAGCATCATGAGGAAAATCGATCGTAGTGTTACCCTGACCCCCTTTAACAATACGGTGTTCTTATGACTCAAATAATGAAGAAAATGAAAACATAAAGAGTAAATCTTCAGACTTCAAATTCTTCACAACATTTTCTTCAAAGAACACTGAATTCCTCAGCTTCAGAATCTTCGTGAGGAATATCATTTTCATCGCAATGTTGTCGCGATCAATGTCTTCAGGCACTAATGGTAGTCTTCAGATGAAGTCATTTTCTTCAAACACAAAGTCTTCAACACAGAGTAATTCTTCAACCGAAGCTTCCATCATTAGGTTCACTTTCTTCACGATCAGATCAAAGTCTTCAACTTGGATCAGATTCTTCAAAGTCAAAGTCTTCAAGATTTGACCGAGGTCATCACCTGATGACATATATTTTTAGGGGTCGATATTCATCGAATAACTCAGACTCCTCAGTGACTTATAGGCCTTGTGTATACTCACAAATGATGTTAGTTACTTAACCTATAAGTCTTCAACCTACCAAAATCACTAGGGGCACTAGATGCACTTACAGAAAGTAAACCACTACTTCCTTAGGTACTGTAGAAAACTTAAATTCTACTTATGTTGGTGTTGGGTTGTTGTATTTTCACTTTTCCATGGCTAGTATCCCCCGATACTATCCATAGTTTCATCAAAATAAGCAACCAACTCAACAAAAACAGAATCTGTTAACAGCAGACCAGTGTGTAGCAATCTTTATACTTCGTATACTTCTGGTACCTCGAAAATTATGGAAAATTACGACAGTCTGAAGAAATGCGTAGCAATCAGCAGCAGAAAGGATCTACTCAAAAGCTGTCACTGAAAAAAATGAAAATTCTTTTCGTGAGCAGAAAGTTTCTGTCTTTTGCAGCGTGATCAAACAATCATCATCAAGACTAATCATAACGGTTTTGCTTGCCACAAACACAAAAAAGAAACACAAAAAACAAAATCATAACAGAATTATGAAAGTGTGGAAAACACAAAATAGAAAAGAAAAAGGATAAATTCGTTGGGTTGCCTCCCAACAAGCGCTATTGTTTAACGCCCTTAGCTAGCCATAAGGTGATGGAATCACGTATAGTCATCTTTGGTGCTCAAACCATTAGTAGCCCTCATCATGGATTCATAAGGCAATCTTATTCTCTTTCTAGGAAAATGCTCCACGCTCTTCTTTAGAGGGAATTGAAATCTAATATTCCCTTCCTTCATATCGATGATAGCACCGATAGTCCTTAGGAAAGGTCTACCAAGAATGATGGGGCATGTAGGATTGCAATCTATGTCAAGTACAATGAAATCCACGGGTACATAGTTCCTATTTGCAACAATAAGAACATCATCGATCCTTCCCATGGGTTTCTTAACAGTAGAATCCGCAAGATGCAAATTAAGAGAACACTCTTCAATCTCATGAAAACCAAGAACATCACATAAGGACTTTGGAATCGCTGAAACACTAGCACCCAAATCACACAAAGCATTGCATTCATAGTTTTTGATTTTGATTTTGATGGTAGGTTCCCACTCATCATGAAGCTTTCTAGGTATAGACACTTCTAATTCGAGTTTCTCTTCAAGAGATTTCATCATAGCTTCTATTATATGATCGGTAAAGGCTTTGTTTTGGCTATAAGCGTGTGGAGAGTTTGCAATGGATTGCATCAAGGAAATGCATTCAATCAAGGAGCAACTATCATAATTGAATCCCTTGAAATCCAAAGAGGTAGTTTCATTACTACCCAAGGTTTTGATTTCTTCTACTCCACTCTCCAAACTTTGAGCGTCAAGATAGGTGGACTCCGAATCATTGGGGCATTTTTCAACCAAACTGGATTCATATCCAGCCTCGTCATCAATAGGTTTGACACGAGAAAACAAAGATTTAATGGGAGACACACCAAGCACTTTAAGATCTTCATGATTCTCATCACAAGAACACACCCTTCTAACCAATCATGCCTAGCACGTATTTGGGCGGTTATTTCTTTGCTCTCATTCATGGAGACACGCATAACTTTTAAAGTTTCATCCAAATTGATCTTAGGAGGGGCACATCTAACTTTCAAAGCATCAATATCACTAGACATCCTATCAACGCTCTTAGCCAAATCGTCTATTTTGAGTAGTTTTTCCTCTATGGACGCATTGAAAATCTTTTGAGAGTTGATGGACTCTTTGATATTACTCTCTAAATCAGAGGCTAATTTGTTATGATTCCCAAGAGTATTGTTGTAGGAGTTGCCATAATTATTAGAGGAGTTACTAGGAAAAGGCCTAGGAACATAGTTTCCTCTAAAAGCATTGTTGTTGCCAAAATTGTTCCTACCAACAAAATTAACGTCCAAACTAGCGTTGCTACTCTCAATCAAGGAAGATAGTGGCATGTCATTAGGATCTAAAGGAGCATTTCTACTAGCAACCAAATTCATCAACTCGTCCATCTTAGCACTAAGCGAGTTAATTTCTTCTATAGCGTGTACCTTTTTGCTAGCAGGTGACCTTTCAGTGTGCCACTGAGAGTAGTTGGTCATGATATTGTCTAGGAGTTTTGTAGCCTCTCCGAACGTGATTTCCATGAACGTTCCACCTGAGGCGGAGTCCAAGATATTTTTAGAAGCAAAATTCAAACCAGCATAAAAGATTTGTATAATCATCCACGGACTCAAGCCATGAGCGGGACAATTTCTAATCATTAGTTTCATCCTCTCCCAAGATTGTGCAACGTGTTCATGATCAAGTTGCTTGAAATTCATGATATCATGACGGAGAGAGATACTCTTAGCCAGCAGAAAATACTTGGATATGTAAGCATCTTTGCACTTATTCCAAGAATCGATACTATTTTTAGGCAAAGAAGAAAACTAAGTTTTTGCACGATCTCGCAACGAGAACGGAAAAAGCTTCAATTTAACCACATCATTATCCACATCTTTCTTCTTTTGCATATCGCAAAGCTCAGTGAAGGTATTAAGATGGGATGCGGCATGGTGGCTGTTTTGAGGAAAGATATAATGAGGTTTATGATGACAGAGTGTATCATGCCAAGGTTTGGATGCACCCACGGAGTTTGTACCAACTCTCAAGATGAGAAAGGGCAATGCACAATACCGAAGAGGCTAGAAAAATATGGATGGTGGAAGTGCCAATAATCGAATACTCATATTAGTCCGAAGAACTCATGCACTTATTATCGGTAACTCTCTATCTAGTCAGGATATTCACAAAAGACAAGCACCCAGCTGCTGGCTACGCCTATAGGGACTTCCTTGGCAAATATGCTAAGAATACCCCCTCGGCCTAGGAGCTTGCGTTGGTGTCCCCTTGAAGAGGAAAGGGTGATGTAGCACAACGGCAGTAAGTATTTCCCTCAGTTTGAGAACCAAGGTATCAATCCAGTAGGAGGATCGCGTCAAGTCACAAGTACCTGCACAAACACAAAGAGCTTGCACCCAATGCTATAAAGGGGTTGTCAATCCCTTATAGATTGTTTGCAAAGTGAGAACTGAAAGCAAAAAAGGAAAAGCAAAGTAAAAGTGTAAAGCTGAAATTATGATGATGGATAGACCTGGGGGCCATAGTGTTCACTAGAGGCTTCTCTCAAGATAGCAAGTAGACGGTGGGTGAACAAATTACTATCGAGCAATTGATAAAACCACGAAAATTCATGACGATATCTAAGGCAATGATCATACATATAGGCATCACGTCCGAGAGAAGTAGACCGATACTTTCTGCATCTAATACTATTACTCCACACATCGACCTCTATCCAGCATGCATCTAGTGTATTGAGTTCATACGAATAGAGTAACACCTTAAGCAAGATGACATGATGTAGAGGGATAATCTCAAACCAATGATGAAAACCTCATCTTTTTACCCTTGATGGCAACAACACGATACGTGCCTCGCTACCCCTTCTGCCACTGGGTGAGGTTACCGCACAGTATGAACCCAAAACCAAGCACTTCTCCCATTGCAAGAATCATAGATCTAGTTGGCCAAACAAAACCCACAACTCGAAAAGAATTACAAGGATATCAAATCATGCATATAAGAGATCAGCAAAGACTCAAATAATACTCATAGATAATCTGATCATGAATCCACAATTCATCGGATCTCGACAAACACACCGCCAAAGAGGATTACATCGGATAGATCTCCATGAAGATCATGGAGAACTTTGTATTGAAGATCCAAGAGAGAGAAGAAGCCATCTAGCTACTAACTATGGACCCGTAGGTCTGAAGTAGACTACTCACGCATCATCGGAGAGGCAATGGTGTTGATGTAGAAGACCTCCGTCTCCAAAGTCCCCTCCGGCAGGGCACCGGGAAGGGTCTCCAGATGAGATCTCGCGGAAACGGAAGCTTGCGGCGGCAGAAAAGTGTTTTCGTCGATGCCCTCATTTTTTCTGTGATTTTAGGGAATATATAGGCCAAAGAGCTAGGGCAGGGAGCGCTCAGGGGGCCCACGAGCCAGCGATCCGCGGGCTCCCCCTGGCCGCGGCTAGGGGGCTCGTGGGGCCCCTGGGGCTCCCCTGCCTTGGCTCTCAAGCCTATCGATCTTCTTTTGTTTCAGAAAAAATACTTTCGGGGATTTTATTCCATTTGGACTCCGTTTCAAAATCAGATCTGAAAAGGGTCAAAAACACAGAAAAAACAGGAACTGGCACTTGGCACTGAATTAATAAGTTAGTCCCAAAAAAGAAATAAAAGGCTAATAAAACATCCAAAGTTTGACAAGATAACGACATGAAACCATCAAAAATTATAGATACGTTGGAGACGTATCACACCCCGAGGAGGAGTGTTTGGGGGTTTGGTTATCGTTGCGCATCCTCGGCCCATGGTAGCGTGAGGGTACTCTATATATTCCAACCCCTCTAGAGGTTAGCGGTCAATTTAGTAGCTAGAGTTCTCAACTAATTTTTAGTTTTTGAAAAATACACAGATTTCCAAAAATACGACACCTATCACTAAGAGGCTCAAGCTCTTGGCACCAATAGTCCAAACATTACTCAAATCAGTACCTCAAAACTATTGCAAGTTAGTACTATACTTAAATAGCAACCTTAATTACCTACTCATGGAAGACACACAACTCAGTGCAACGATCCAACTCTCTAAACAAGATAAGCATGATAACTCAAGAGAGTTCCAAAGGCAACCTAAATAAAAGCTCTTAAAAAGATAAGCATGAAAACTAAGAGCTAAGCATAACATCAGCTATGAAAAGATAAAGAACACACAAAAAAGATAAGTATGAAAACCTATGTTGTGTTCTAGAGTGTAATGGAGCGTGTTTCTCTCCCAAACAAGGTAGGCTAGGTTCCGACTTGTTATGAGCAGCAAGCAAAACTAAAACAAACTAAAAAGTAAAGATCGGGACGCTCCAAGCATAGCACATAACATATGAAGTGATAAAAATATAGCATGGAGATGGACGAACTGATGACTGTTGATAGAGAAAGGGATGCACGGGGGCATCCCCAAGCTTAGACGCTTGAGTCTCCTTGAATATTTCCTGGGGTGCATGGGGGCATCCCCAAGCTTGAGCGCTTGACACTCCTGTATCTTGTTTCATCATCTCCCATCACATACTTGAAAACCCCCCTTCATACGAAACTCATCATAAGCTGATTAGAGTGGTTAGTACCCTTAATAAAATAATTCATTGCCTGTTGTAAATAAAAAATTTCATGAATAGCTACTTTTTATCATGATTGCAAAAAGGTTTTTGCAAATAAAAAGTAAGCTTAGGATTTGCAAAACAATGAAAACGCAAAACAGGGCAAAATCTGTGAAAACAGAACAACATGTAGTAAATAATTTATTCGGGGCACTTCTGCAACTCAAATCAAAAAAATCAGAACAGATGCAAGAAAGGAAATTATATAGAGCATGCTGTCAAAACAACTGAGATCAAAAAGAAGATCAGGTGATTTTTGGCGAATTTTTCTGTCAAGCAAACAGAATCTGTTTCTGGACAGCATGTCACAACTTTTGAACTTTCTTGCAATCGGAGGCTAAAACTTGGCACAAAGCTTAAAAATAAAGATACAATGATGTTGCTACAGTAGTAACACAAATCGATACCACTAAAACTGAAAGTAAAAACTCAAAGTAAAGATAACAAGGGTTGTCTCCCTAGAGCTCTTTCTTTATAGCCATAAAATGGGCTTAAGATTTTAATGATGCTCTGATAGGAATAAGAGTTGTAGAACTAAAGAGAGTATCAAGAATCAAATACCAAACACACTTAAGTCTAACATGCTTCCTATGCATAGGAATATTGCAATAGAATAATTCATTGAAGCACAAAGCAATAAGCATAGTAAGGCAAAACAAGTGCAGCTTCAAAACCTTCAACATAAAGAGAGGGAACTTGATATTATTGAAATATCTATAAGCATATGTTCCCTTCTCATAATAATTTTCAGTGGGGTCATGAATAAATTCAACAATATAAGTATCACATGAAGCATTGTTACCATGATCCACATGCAAAAAGCTACTCTTACTCTCCACATAAGCATAATCTTTCTCATTGGTAATAGTGGGAGTAGGACTATCATAAACAACCTGCATATCTTTGGGGAGCCCATGGTTAGGACATTTAGCATTAAAGTTTTTAGTCTCACCCAAGCTTGAACTACGATCTCTCCGTCATGAGGATAGAAATTATAAACATAATTCCTATTCTCATGGACTTCATGAAGAGGATACAACTTGGAGTAAAAGAGAGACTAGATCTCTTCCCAATCCCGTAGGTGAGAATCATCTAGTAGCCTATACCATTCCAATGCTTTTACTTTCAGTGACAAGGCAAATAATTTCCTCATGACTCCATCTCTTCTCAAACCTGAAATCTTAAACAACTCACAAAGTTCTATAAGTTTCAACAAATGAATACTAGGATTGACTGTTCCATCTCCTGCATAACAATCATTCCTAACTATTTCAATTATCCAAAGTGGTATTTTGAATGGGATACATCCAATAGGTGGAGGAGACTTCTCTACCACGGGTGTGGTAAAGCGGCCTTCCCCAAGCACTACAGGAATCTGAGAATTTGTCGTCTGCCATGGCTGACGGCAAAGGGGGAAAACACATATGGCAAAGGCTTTGTCGTCCGTCAGCAGACGGCAAAGTAGACGGCAACAAAATATCTGGTGAAGAGGTTCTTTGTTGTCTGCTTTTGTAAGGCAGACGGCAAAGAATCTTTGCCATGAGGGGGCATACGGTAAATTAAATGGGACGGCAGATCCACCCATGGTCCCGTTAAGTGTTAACGGCAGACCTCCGCTCTTTGCCGTCTGCCCTCCCCCCCTTGCCATGAGGGGGCTGACGGCAAAGGGGGCACCCAGCACCTCTTTATCTCCCCTCTTTGTCGTCTTTCCTCCCCCTTTGCCATGAGGGGGCTGACGGCAAAGGGGGGAACCAGCCCCTCTCTTCCCCTATTTACCGTCTGCCCTCCCCCCTTTGCCATGAGGGGGCTGACAGCAAAGGGGGGAACCAGCCCCTCTCTCCCCCATCTTTGTCGTCTGCCCTCCCCCCTTTGCCATGAGGGGGCTGGCGGCAAAGGGGGGAACCAACCCCTCTCTCCCCCCTCTTTGTTGTCTGCCCTCCCCCTTTGCCATGAGGGGGCTGACGGCAAAGGGGGGAACCAGCCCCTCTCTCCCCCCCTCTTTGCCGTCTACCCTCCCCCTTTGCCATGAGAGGGCTGACAGCAAAGGGGGGCCCAACCCCTCTCTCTCCCCTCTTTGCCGTCTACCCTCCCCCCTTTGCCATGAGGGGGCAGACGACAAAGGCTAAAAACAACCCCTTTATTTTATTTCTTATTATATCCAGCAATTTTCACAATAATCAGGATATATATATATATTTGACAAAAATAAATTTGATTCCGTACTCATAACCATATTAAAATAACTTTCATCCATAGTACATATGTATTATGCAAGTTGCATCCGTACCAAACCATATATTACACCAGTTTCATCCATGCATACAAAGTTTCATATATATCCATATACTACAATAGTTTCAATACAAGCTTCCGTGAAGCCATGGTACAAGAAATCATATTCAAGCATTCCATCAATATAATCCAAGCTTCCCGTGAAGTGAATGTAATCTGCAAAATGACAAATAAGAAAGTTAGAAGAAGAATACTAGATGAAGAAGTATATATATAGGTTATTTCGGAGAGAACTTAGCTAAGTATATGCCATTTAATAGCTAAGTTAGGTGGAATAGGTCATCTTGGAGCTACATAGCCTTATTATGTCATTTAGGAGAGAACTTAGCTAAGTATAGGTCATTCTAGAGCTAACTTGGATAAAATATGTCATTTTGTAGCCAACTATGATTATTAATCCATTTTGACCTTATTATGTCATTTTGGAGCTAAATTAGTCATTTTAATGAGCTGACCAATGTTCTTATGATGTTTTTACCTAACTATGCTAATTATGTCATTTTGGAGGATAATTAGCTAAGTATGTCTTTGTTGGGGAAAATAACCTACGTAGAAGAAGAAAGAGAAGAAGCAAGAAGAGAAGAAGGAGAAGAAAAAGAAGAAGAAGGAGGAGGAGGAGGATAAGGAGGAGGAGAAGGAGAAGGAAGAGGAGAAGAAGAAGAAGGAGGAGGAGGAGAAGGAAGAGGAGAAGAAGAAGAAAAGAAGAAGGACAAGAAGAAGGAGAAGAAGGAGAAGGAGCTTCTCTCCTCCTTCTCCTTCTTCTTCCTCCTTCTCCTTCTCCTTCTTCTTCTCTTCTTCTTCTTCTTCCTTCTTTTCATTTTTCCTCTTTCTTCTCCTCTTGTCCCCTTCTTCGGGCTAAATTAGCTAATTATGCCTTTTTGGAGCTAATTATGTCATTTCGAGGATAATTAGCTAAGTATAGGTCATGTTTTATTAAATAGACCATTTTGGAGCTAAGTAATCTAATTATGTCATTTAGGTGGAAGCCTAGCTAACTATAGGTCATTTCGGAGCTAACTTGGGTAAAATAGGTCATTCCCGAGCAAACTATGCTTATTAAGCCATTTTGGATCTAGCTAAGCTAATTATAGGCCATTTAATACCAAACTTAGGGGGAATAGGTCATCTTGGAGCTACGTAAGCCTTATTATGTCATTTAGGAGAGAACTTAGCTAACTATAGGTCATTTTTTATTAAATAGGTCATTTTGCAGCTAACTAAGCTAATTATGTCATTTAGGTGGAAGCCTAGCTAACTATAGGTCATTTCGGAGCTAACTTGGGTTAAATATGTCATTTTGGAGCTAACTATACTTATTAAGCCATATTGGAGCTAAATTGGCTAATTATATCATTTAGGTGGAAGTCAAACTAAGTATATAATATTCATGAGCTAACCAAGGTTGTTATGCCATTTTGAGGTTATGATTTCATTTTTGAGCTAAATTGGTCATTTTAATGAGCTAACCAAGGTTCTTATGATGTTTTCACCTACCTAAGCTAATTATGTCATTTTGTAGGATAATTAGCCAATTTAGTCTTTGTTGGATGAGTCTAAGCTACATAGAAGAAGAGAAAGAGAAGAAGCAAGAAGAGAAGAAGAAGGAGAAGTAAAAGAAGAAGGAGGAGGAGGAGAAGGAGGAGTAGAAGGAGAAGGAAGAGGAGAAGAAGAAGAAAAGAAGATGGACAAGAAGAAGGAGAAGAAGTAGGAGAAGAAGGAGAAGGACCTTCTCTCCTCCTTCTCCTTCTTATCCTTCTTCTTCCTCCTTCTTCTTCCTCCTTCTCCTTCTCCTTCTTCTTCTCTTCTTCTTCTTCTTCTTCCTTCTTTTCATTTTTCCTCTTTCTTCTCCTCTTGTCCCCTTCTTCGAGCTAAATTAGCTAAGAATGCCTTTTTGGAGCTAATTATGTCATTTTGAGGATAATTAGCTAAGTGTAGGTCATGTTTTATTAAATAGACCATTTTGGAGCTAACTAAGCTAATTATGTCATTTAGGTGGAAGCCTAGCTAACTATAGGTCATTTCGGAGCTAACTTGGGTAAAATAGGTCATTCCGGAGCAAACTATGCTTATTAACCCATATTGGATCTAGCTAAGCTAATTATAGGCTATTTAATACCTAAGTTAGGGGGAATAGGTCATCTTGGAGCTACGTAAGCCTTATTATGTCATTTAGGAGAGAAATTAGCTAACTATAGGTCATTTTTTATTAAATAGGTCATTTTGAAGCTAACTAAGCTAATTATGTCATTTAGGTGGAAGCCTAGCTAACTATAGGTCATTTCGGAGCTAACTTAGGTTAAATATGTCATTTTGGAGCTAACTATGCTTATTAAGCCATATTGGAGCTAAATTGGCTAATTATATCATTTAGGTGGAAGCCAAGCTAAGTATATAATATTCATGAGCTAACCAAGGTTCTTATGCCATTTTGAGCTTATTATGTCATTTTTGAGCTAAATTGGTCATTTTAATGAGCTAACCAAGGTTCTTATGATGTTTTCACCTAATTAAGCTAATTATGTCATTTTGTAGGATAATTACCCAATTTAGTCTTTGTTGGATGAGTCTAAGCTACGTAGAAGAAGAGAAAGAGAAGAAGCAAGAAGAGAAGAAGAAGGAGAAGTAAAAGAAGAAGGAGGAGGAGGAGAAGGAGAAGGAAGAGGAGAAGAATAAGGACAAGAAGAAGGAGAAGAATGAGGAGATGAAGGAGAAGGAGCTTCTCTCCTCCTTCTCCTTCTTCTCCTTCTTCTTCATCCTTCTCCTTCTCCTTCTTCTTCTCTTCTTCTTCTCTTCTTCTTCTTCCTTCTTTTCATTTTTCCTCTTTCTTCTCCTCTTGTCCCCTTCTTCGAGCTAAATTAGCTAAGAATGCCTTTTGGAGCTAATTATGTCATTTCGAGGATAATTAGCTAAGTATAGGTCATGTTTTATTAACTAGACCATTTTGGAGCTAACTAAGCTAATTATGTCATTTAGGTGGAAGCCCAGATAACTATAGGTCATTTCGGAACTAATTTGGGTAAAATAGGTCATTCCGGAGCAAATTATGCTTATTAAGCCATTTTGGATCTAGCTAAGCTAATTATAGGCCATTTAATACCTAAGTTAGGGCGAATAGGTCATCTTGGAGCTACGTAAGCCTAATTATGTCATTTAGGAGAGAACTTAGCTAACTATAGGTCATTTTTTATTAAATAGACCATTTTGGAGCTAACTAAGATAATTATGTCATTTAGGTGGAAGCCTAGCTAACTATAGGTCGTTTCGGAGCTAACTTGGGTTAAATATGTCATTCCAGAGCAAACTATGCTTATTAAGCCATATTGGAGCTAGCTAAGCTAATTATTGGCCATTTAATACCTAAGTTAGGGGGAATAGGTTATCTTGGAGCTAAGTTAGCTTTATTATGTCATTTAGGAGAGAACTTAGCTAACTATAGGTCATTTTTTATTAAATAGACCATTTTGGAGCTAACTAAGCTAATTATGTCATTTAGGTGGAAGCCTAGCTAACTATAGGTCATTTTGGAGCTAACTTGGGTTAAATATATCATTTGGAGCTAACTATGCTTATTAAGCCATATTGGACCATTATGCGGTTGTTCAGCAAAACACTAGAAATAACATTACCATTATCGTCATCACGGCGGTGAAGCACGATGGCTCTAGCTTGTTTCACCTGGAGAAGGCTGCCCTGGAGAAGGCTCCACTGTAGAAGGGTCATGCGATGCATTTTGGGAGATATTCTGCACCAAACATCGTTTGCAATGGCTCGTTAGCATGAGGACACTCTTAAGATCACTGCATTGAAATGAAACTCACCGTCCCCGCCATGTTAATGACTGGCATCGCCGGAGGGACTTGGCCGGTCTTCTCGCACATAGACCGTACATTTAGTTTCGACAAGTCAAACTTTTTAGTTATTAATGAAACGGACATTAAATATGCAAGATTTGAAATAATATGAAGAAGAAACTTACCACGAAGAGCTCGTATATGGCCGTGTTAGGCGCATCATTCCGTGCCCTCTTCGCCTCCACCAATGCAGTCGTCCTCTCCTCCAGCTCCCTCATCTCCTTATCCTTCTCCGCCAAAACCGCCTGCATTGCCTCTTTCTCTTTCAGAATAGCAGCCTGCAACACAACTTATTGTTAGCATTGTAATCATATTGGTTCCAACGCATAACATAATGCGGAAAGATAGTTGAGTCCATTAAACTAACCTCGATGGCGAGCTCGACTGGCCATGGACGAGGTTTTATCTCAGGACAGGAGCTCGTTTGGCGTGCATTTATCTGCCGGAGAGTACTAGGACAACGTATAAGGCCGTCTCCAATGGCGATCGAGCCATGGGGCCTCCCGTTGCCAGCCATCATCACGAGCTCTGGATCAATAGGCCCCTCGCACGGGTTAAAGTCTTCCCCTTTCCTCGCCTTCCCGTGATCTCTGTACTTCACGAGATTGTGGTGGGAGGAGATGTTAGTGAAGTTTTCTGGATGCTCGAGGTCAGACTCAGAGAATGCCTTACCTTCTTGTACGAGGCAGTATGGGCCATCGCATAGAGGTCGTACATCTGTGGCACCTCCGTCTTATTGTGACGCGCCTAAAAGAGAGAGAGGAAATTGTATTAGTAAAGGGCTCAATATAGCATTAAGAATGAATTGCATGAGGCATGAAGCAAACCACATACCCAGTTCTCGCCGAATTGGATTAAGTTAACGCGCCCTTGATGGTGTGTCACACCAACCATTTTGCCAGGCCTCTCCTTGGCGTTGTTGTGGCTGGCCTCCCACGTTTCGGAGCACCACTGATCCACCAAGGCCTCCCAACAATCCATCTTATCCACACACCATCTCGGGGGCACCTAAGTTAATAAAGAGAAATTTGAGCGTGTAAGAACCAAATCAAGGAAACTAACTACAAAGCCTTAATAATATGTAATTACCTTCATGTAATGCTCCTTCTCCATCTTAGAATTGCGGCACTTCGCCTTGTCCTTCCTAATATGCCGTGAGGCATAGTAGTCTCGAACAGTCTGCACCCGAGCCTCATGCCGAAAGTTTTGAAGTAGGCGGCGACATTCGGTTTCGGTAACCTTTGCCGCGTCCTCCTCATATCCCTCCTCACACCTGTAGTAGGTCTGCAAACGAGACAACACAGATTAGTACAATAACTAGTTGTGGTTGATTTATAATTGTGTAAAGGAGAAATTACCCAGAACTGTCGGATCACCATGTCGGCCCTCGTGTGGCACAAAATATCGTCGATCTCCACCTCCGGCAGGGCCGGGGCACCCAAGTAGTGCTCCCAAGTCATTCCTACCTCCCGCTCCCGACCGGGCAACGTAACAAACCCCGGGAAGTTTTGACAGCAAAGCACACCAAGGATGTTGTTGGGCTTGTGGACACCCTTGGATACAATCCAACCCCTGCAGTATGACAAATTAAAGCCAAAACATTAGATATTTGAGAAAACGTGAAGGCAAAAGGTTAAATAAGAGTAAGTTAACTTACTTGTCCCCATTTGGCTTAATCGACCACCTCTGCTCGAAGGTCGCCGGCATGAGCGGGAGCCCCGAACTATGACGCTGGTAGACGATAGCCCCCTCACCCAGCTCCTCGTCGCTATCAGCATGGCCACTTGGCTGAGGCTGACCCATATCAGCCCAGGTATCCCACTGGGTCTCTGGGGACGTACCCTCATCCCTGCTTTGCTCCGAAGTCGCCTGGAATGAAGCCTCTGGGACACAAGTCTCGTGGGTCGAAGGCTCGTCGATGTGAGGCTCGTCGACCAGAGGCTCGTCGACCTGACGCTCGTGAACCGAAGACCGTGTAGTCTCCACCTCAGATGAATCCACCCTAGAAGTCATGTGCTTAGGTGAATCAGCTTGGGGTGGTCAGCAAGGAAGGCGTGGCAGCCACCGCCCTACCTCTCCCGCGGCCACGTGTACCTTTAGTACAACATAAATACCAACATGAGTAATAAAATGTATATAAATACCAACATGACTACAACATAAATACCAACATGGGTACAACATAAATACCAACATGACTAATACCTTTAGTACCTCTCGGCTTCGCGGGGGGTCGACCTCCTCTCACGGGGGGCACTCGAGTCGAAGAAGCGACCAGTCCATGCAGAGTAGAGAGCAACGCTCTTCGAAGAGGCGAGTCAGGAATGGAAGTACCCATCCCACCACCCGCCAACGAAGAAGGAGCCGCGGAGTGCTTTCGACCCTTTCCCACCATCTTTCAACACATGTCATGACAAAGAGTAAATAAAATTAGTACAACATAAATACCAACATGAGTAATAAAATATATATAATTTAAGTGTATCATCGTCATAAACACAAACTTGACTAATAAAAATTGAATACCTAACATGAACTCAAAATTTATATATGGTAATAGTTGAATACCTGACATGAACTAATAACAATCGTGCTCGTCTATATATGCTTCGGGGTCAATAAATGCATCATGATCATCACTATCATCAATAAATGCATCATCATCATCACTATCAGGAAGAACATGTGGAAGGCCACCATTATGTAATCGGTCAAGAAGCGACAGGTCATCCGCAGCAGTAACCTCTTCTTCTTCCGGCTATTCCTGTTCGAGCTCACGGGTTAAGACGGATCCACTGTCGCTGTCTACTTCAATGTTCTGGGGTGAAGTAGAGCGGTTCTTGAAACGTTTCTTGGACATACGTGTTTCTTGGAAGAATTATCCTTCATATGTGTTTGGGTTAATGTGAGGTTCGTAATCCTCTTCATTGAGGGTAGGTGGTCTAAAATATGGTGGCACTTCATAAACGACATCCCAACCTTTCAGATTTGGATCAGTTTGGCAGGCCCATGGTAGGTAGAAAACTTGTGTCGCCTGTTGAGCCGTAATATAGACATCGGGAACATATAAGTGGGTGTTTTGGTTGATTTCGACTAGTCCTATATGTTCATGAGTCCTTCTAGTCTCCCTCGGCTCAAACCAATAACATTTGAAGACTACGACGCTCGGTGGGTTTTCACCATAGAATATAAGTTCATAAATTGCTTCAACTCTTCCATAATACTCGGTGCCTCCTTCGCCGATAGCAGAGACAGAACAATTTGTAGTCTTTAGGTCGGGCATAGATAGCTCTTTGCCAAAGGTACGAAAGTGATACCCGTTGATGTTGTATTTGTCAAATGAACGGACCTTATAGTCAAAACCATTAGCAACTTGTCTCAACTTGGCGTCCATAGACTCTGCATCAGCCTACAATTTTAATACGAAAAAATGGTTGCATTAGACGCAAATTAGACCAAGAAATCAAATGGACCATTAATGGTAATTAATTACCCTTTGTTTGAACCAAGACATGAAACCGGGATAGTCGCCTCCATGCTTTGTGAGGAGCTCATACTCTTCGACAGAATCCTTTTCGATGACCGCTCCATCCAAGAATTCGGCAACGTATCGACTATATCAAATATCCGGGAATAAGAGTAGTTGAAAGGAATTAGAAGTTGCGGAACAATAATTTACCGAGAACTTACTCGATGTACGGCCGCACTTCTGTTAGGTTGGTGAAGATATACAATGAAATGGTCCACCATTCTTTGACATCCAATGATTTCCCTTTCGAAGCACCGGATGGTGCGAGCTTTCCTTTGAATAGGCTGAGGTTGGATCGACCTTTTTTTGGATCGCCATCATTGTACTGAGGCTTCGGGTTATGCAAATGATGATTTTCGGCTTCGTAGTGTGCTGTCATGAAGTTTGCCGCCTCCTCAGTAATGAATGCCTCAGCCATTGATGCTTCAATTCTACGTTTAGTTTTACACTTAGCTCGAAGCGTCTTCTGCATCCTCTTAGTTGAGTAGCACCATCGATTTTGAACGGGCCCCCCCAATCTTGCCTCGGTCAGGAGATGCAAAATCAAATGCTGCATTGGATTAAAGAATCCCGGTGGAAAGATCTTTTCTAATTTACAGATCAACTCTGGCGCCAACTCTTCCATTTCATCTAGCACGCCAGGCGATAGTTCTTTCGCACAAAGAGAATGGAAGAAATAGCTCAGCTCTTCTAGTACTAGCCATTCATCCTTAGGGATAAAGCCACGCAACATCACCGGCATTACCCTCTCAATCCATATGTGCCAATCATGACTCTTGAGACCAAATATTTTCAATTTCTCAAGACTCGCTCCCCTCTTTAGATTCGCAGCATACCCATCGGGGAACATCAACCGCATTTTCACCCACAATAGCATTTCCCTCATAGCTGGCCTTTCAAGATTGAACCATGCCTTTGGCTTCGCTATGCTTTGCTTTCCTTTCCGTTGTCGCAAGTTTTGCAATGGTCTATTACATAGAGCCTCCAGGTCGATTCTAGCCTTAGGATTATCTTTTGACTTCCCCTTTATGCCGAACAATGTACCAAAAATGGCCTCCGCAATATTCTTTTCAGTGTGCATCACGTCGATGTTGTGTGGGCAAAGGAGGTCTTTGAAGTACGGTAGATCCCATAAGCATGACTTGTGAGTCCAGGCGTGTTCCGTATTATACCCTTTGAAGTATCCTCGACGCAAAGGATCGGGCTCGAGAGCGTTTAACTGATCAAGGGTCTGTTGGCCTGTCAACGCAGCTGGTGCAGCGTTTTTGACAACTCTACCTTTGATGAAATTCTTCTTGTCTTTTCTGAACTTATGGTCAGGATCCAGGAATTGTCTATGCATGTCGAAGTAAGAAAAGTTGTGACCAGCCTGCAGCCAACGGAACTGAAGAGTTGCCTTGCATGTGGTGCATGGGAACCTTCCATGCACACACCAGCCAGCGAATAGCGCAAACGCCGGATAATCATGCTCGAGTACATGTACCACACATGCATTTTGAAATTTGTTTTGGTATCCGCGTCGTAGGTCTTGATCCCATTATCCCAGGCTTCTTGCAACTCATCCTTAAGCGGCTGCATGTACACATTCATATTCTTCCCCGGGTAGTTGGGCCCTGGAATTATCAACGTCAGGAAAATGTTCTTTCTTTTCATAATCTCTCCGGTTGGCAAATTGAGTGGAATGACAAATACAGGCCAACACCTGTATTGTGTCGCCGTCATACCATACACATTGAACCCATCCGTGCTGATGACAACTCTAGGTTGCCTTTGATCTTCTGATTTATCCTTATGTAATGCATCGAAGTGCCTCCACGCAAAATCATGTGAAGTGTGTACCAGCATCTTGTTCCCATCCGCATCTAGTTCGGTTCTTTTGCCCAATTTGTGCCATGTCATTTGTCTGGCCATCTCTTCGACCATGAAAAGACGTTGAAGTCTTGGTACGATTGGCAGATACCGAAGAACACTAACGGGGATTTTGGTCTGATTCTTCTCACCCATACCGTTGTCTACCACAATATACCTGGAAGAATTGCAAATGGGGCAATAGTTCAAGGCCGCATACTCAAGACTAAATAAGGCACATCCATTCTCACAGGCATGTATCTTCTCATAGGGCATCTTAAGTACACGGAGGATTTTCTCTGACTGGTACAGGTTTGCACGCAGTACATGGCCTTTGGGTAGAAAGCGTCCAAATATCGTCATCATCGCGTCATAGCATTCTCTGCCTAGGTTGAATTGAGCCTTCAGAGCCATTACTTGCACGATGGCATCCAGCTGACAAAGCTCAGTCTGCTCGTGGAGAGGACGTTTTGAAGACTCCAACATTTCATAGAAGGCCTTTGCAGATTCCTCCATCTCATCCTCCGAATTTCGAGCATCATCAAAGTCTTGCACCATGTCTTCAATCCCGGTACGATGCTCGTCGGTGCGATGACGAATCACCTCAGCTCTGGCACGTTGCTCAGACTCACCATGAAAATTCCACACCATATAATTAGCCGTAAAACCCCACTTCTACAGGTGTTTACCCATTTCAAACTATGTCTGCTTTTTCCAGTTGTCGCAATTGGGACAGGGGCGCCATGTTTTTTGCTGGCCATTTGCAAATGTGACTCTCACATTCATGGGTCATGTCTTTCTGACTAGGATGACCAGTATACATCCAAGCACGATCACTCATGTTGCCTAGCTACCTATGGGCGCACAAGAAATAAATATATAATTCATCATCTATATTCATACGCTAATCAAGTTTGTCAGTTTTATTACGTCCATGCAACCTACACGCTAATAGGTAAAGATAGGTCCTAATCCCACCCGAGTATGTGTAGATTGGGTTCGTTTTCCCATGCTCTGCTCCAGATGCGATGCAGAATTTCGGCAGCACCTCCCCGATGTTCTCCTGATACACGTCTCGGCAATAAGCAGAGAGGATGTGTACCCGGAGAACAACAGGGAGGCACTGACGAAATTCTGCATCGGATCCAGAGCACACCATATGGGAAAACGAACCCAATCTACACATACTCGGGCTGTCCATGGATAACGTTGGACAATTCGAAAGGATGGCGGTTATAAATATGCAAAGAAATGCATATTTATAAATGTCGCCCTTTTGAACGGGAGACACATACTGGTCACGCATACTCATGATTGAAGAAACCTATAGCTAGCAAGTTTCATCGGCACGAAGACCGGGACAGAGCAAATTAAGGGGGTAGGAGGAGAAGTCATTTGTGCTCACCAACAAATGCACGGGCGGAGCTCGTCCAACGCACGTGGAGGTCGTCAAACAACTGCACATTGAAATTCACACGATCAACACAAATATGATGTTTTTATAATTAACATAACTATGTGACCTAACTCATAACTATGTGGGTCACTGGCGTCGGGGGTCGAGGGTCACTAGCGTCGGGGGTTGGGGTCTTTTCGGTCAACAAGAGGCCGAAGAGGTGTCGGGGCTCGGGGGTTGAGGGTCAGTGGCGTCGGGGGTCAGGGTAGGGGTCGGGGGTCGAGGGTGAGTGGCATCGGGGATCGGGGGTCGGGGGTCGAGTGTCAGTGGCGTCAGGCGTCGGGGGTCGGGGGTCAACTCTCTTTAGGTTAAAGTATTTATTTCCAGCAGCTTAGCACTGGCTTCATCTATATAAATAAACTAATTCGTACAAGAGTTGTAATTTCTTTTTTTTTTACATACGTGCATGGCCGACGATGGTGCCGAATAACTATGGCACATATGTTAGATTCACCGGTTTGCTTTTTCTTATGCTGCAAAAGAATTATCACAATGCTTGACAACCGTGAACATTCTTGCCAATTAGCATCTAGTGACAATTGCACTATTTGGTTCTCTTCATATTACCTTTAACTCACTTTGCCATCACTTATACAGATGAACTGGCCCAGTTTGCACATCTTATCCAATAATTTTAGACGCAAGAATATTGTAAATTGTTACTGATTTACCATAAGATACAGAAATAATAAAGCAATGATTACACATTCATAAGCCAAGCGCAAATCCTTCTACTTTGAGATTAATTTCCATTTACAGTTGATGCATATATTACCTCCTTAATAAGTTGTTCAAATATAGAGGATGTGACTCTAACTTATTGAGTATAATAATTTTCCAGATGCGTGTTGAATTTAACAGATCCCTAGCTTTGTTATGGTACCATTGCACTATCCAGACCGGTAAGGGAATCACATAACATGTTTCTCAGGGGAGATGCTATATATAAACATGCATATGGCTATTAATGTCTATGTGCTGGATGGAGAAATGAACTCCCTGCCGAAGCTATGATATCTGATGCTAATTAGGCTAGCATGTTCGGCTACACTTGCTAGGAGTTTGGTCGGATTATTATATGCTGTCTTATCTTCTTGATAATTTTGTAGTTTCTGTCATTTATCATGATTTTTCGTTCTTTAAATAAAATTTTACTTTTTAGTACAAAACTGCAATTAAATTTATCTACGTACTACTATTTAAATTTTTTCCTTTGCCTTCTATTCTATTTCAGGCTTGGGTGTACTGAAACAATAATATAGGTACAAACTTGTACAGATGAGCTAGACTATTCTGCGCAGCTTATCCAATTCATCTGACCATATGTATATTAGTTTGTACAACATACTGATTCATTGTCGGTTCTTATCTATGGTGTACTATTTTGTTAGAAGATGGTTTGAAATGTTTATGCATTGCTAATGTTACATACTCATTTTATTTTTAGATATTGCCATTTTGAATTTCATTTGGATAGATGATTGTTTTTTTATAAATACCCTTTATGAATATTTTACTTTATGATAAAAAACAGTCAAAGTGTTTCAGTTTCGTAAGCATCTTGCGAGTATAATTACCAAACATACTTCCAAATATTCCATCCGTCCCACAATTCAAGATTGTTTTGCAGGCTATGTATTATAGCTAGGATGGAAGGAGTTTCATTTACGTCTTGCCAAATGTTTCTTTGAAGTCTAATCAGGATCCAATAGCTGTTTATATATGTTCATTTTGCTTTGTATCTTGTGGATTCATGCCATGCAAACTACTTTATGGTTCTCTACTATTTATATGAACAACAAATTTTGTTTTATTTTCAGACATAATATGGTTAAGTAAAACAAAGAGGACTAATTTAAGGATGTAGCATGACATTGCGGAGTGCAAGAGTTCATCAAAATGAAATAATCTACGAAAAAAACATGAAAACAAGACAGTGAAATTACCTAGGGGAGGTGTTGGGGATATGACGTGAGGATGACCCGCCCTAGTTGGGCCGGGTTATCCGTTGGGCGATTCATCTAAATGTTTAGTTGGGCCTCGCTTTGGCCGAATCAAAGTTGTACGACGAGTACGGCTCTCGGCGGGTCTCCTAGCTTTGGAAGATGGTGATTCAAAGACCACATTGGTCACGAGTTGTAAAAAGGAAGGAATCCTTGTAAACCCTAGGGAATCGACCTAATATAAAGGCGAGGTCCCGAGGGACAGGGGACAGGTTAGAAATCATCGAGTGCTAGGTTTAGGCGAGTTACGCCTCCCTTGTAATCGAGTTCATATCAATACACACAAAGCAGGACGTAGGCTATTACCTCCTCTCGAGGGGCCGAACCTGGGTAAATCGCCGTGTCTCTCCCGCTTAACCCCTTTGGGTCGCCACCAAGGTGCGATGGCTCTAGTACTAAGTCCTTTCACGAGGACATCTGCCGTGAAAAAACCACGACAGTTGGCGCCCACCGTGGGGCCTACGCACGGTGGAGTTGAGTTCTCAAAGGGAGCCCTACCAGGGTTTGGGAGTTACGCGACGGCGCTCATGTCTCGGAGCCGCCGCGGGATAACCTACATCGATAACCAGCAATGGGGACCTGAAGCGAATTCGATTGAATCTGGCTACAGGGTCCCCTTCGGCAAGATCAACGTCTTCATCGGCATGATCGGAACATCCGTCCCTGAGCCGGACATCTCCACCGACATCGTCGAGCCGGCCAGGTACATCCGCCCAGTCATAACACAAAACTTAACTCGCCCGGTCTTTGTGGGGTTCACGCAGGGATCGGAGGAACCAGAGCACCTGGCGACTCAGGAAACTACCCCGGTCAACTCGGACGATGAATCATCCATTGGCGACTCAGATTCCATCCGGTCTCTTCATGGGGATGGCCTCGGAGGCTTGTCGCTGGCCATGGATCCGGAAATCCTTGACCGAACCCGCCGCCAGATCGCCATCTACATGGCCGGGGCGACTCAACCGACACAAAACCCTACTGGAGGTGCTGGGACTGGCGAGATGTCCAGAAGTCCAGTCGCAGTCCTGGTGGACTTAGCGGCAGAGATCACGAGACTAATGGTGACTCCCCTCACGCCGGAGAACCAGGAGGAGATAAACGCAGAGTTAGCAAAGCTCAGAGAGGCGGTGGCTAAGGCCCACCAGGATGCTGAGATGGAGTCCGCCAGGATCGAGACTCGACAAGCCCAAATTATGGCCGAAAGGATGCGTTTAAACACTGACAATTGGCGGCTCGAAAGACAGCAGCGCGCGTCCGACGCCGTCCATCAGCGGAGACACCAGGGTCGCCTGCCCCATGACCTCAATCTGACCCGTCTGTTCGACACTCCACGAACCCCCGGGATGGGAGCCGCCCTGGCAGGAGGATCGGGGCGCCCACCTAACCTGCCGGATCATCCGATCGAGGGTCAAATTCCTCGTTTCCGGACGCCTCAAGGCCACTTCTCCAACCCGGTGGATAACGTGCTTGCCGCAACTCGCCACCTGGAGTCTCTTCCGATTCACGGCAATACCCCAGCTGAGATAGAAGCAAGGAATGCCATCGAGATGTTGAAGACAGCGGTGGTTCAAAACGCCCAGTTCTCGCATAGCCTCGAGAGGTTGCACTCCACCCCTCAGGCAAGTTATACCAGGAGCAGGCCGGAGGACCAGCCTGCCGTAAACAGTGGGCCGTGACACTTCCCGCAGGACAACCCGCCCGAGCGGAACCCGCCGGGCAGAGATCTCCCGAACATCCAAGACACCCCGGCACACCTCGTAGGGGGCGGAGGGCGAGTTGGGGTACCGTGCTTGTCCCCAGCCCTTCGGAACGAAAGGATGCCCAAGGATTTTAAGGGACCAAGGAAAGTGCCTAATTATACACCAGATATCGAACCAACGTCATGGATCGAGGGTTATGAGATTTCCATGGACATGCTCGGCGTAAACGAGGCGGTTTGCGCCAGATACTTCACCATGACGCTCGAGGGGTCGGCACACACTTGGCTGAAAAACTTACCTCCCAATTCCATCTAGTCCTGGGCCGAGTTAAAAGAGCGTTTCATCAAAAATTTCCGGGGAACCTGCAAACGTCCGATGACGATTGTCGACCTACAACACTGTGTACAACGCCCGGATGAGTCGGCCCACCATTGGTCACGGCGGGTTGCAGAAATTATTCATTCGTCAGATGGTATTACGGCAGCACAAGTTGTGCTTATCCTCGAGCACAATTGTCACTACGAACCCTTGGTGCAGAAGTTGGGGCGACTTAAATGGATGGTCCAAGACATGGGCGAACTGATGGACACCCTCACTAGGTATGCCGAGGCCGATGATACTAAGGATCCCTGCGAGGATGGTAAGGTTAACTCGCCCAAAAGGGGCGAGTCGTCCAAAAATCATACCCGTTTCTAGGGGCGCAACCATCACAATCAGGGGACCAATGGCAAGCGTAGACCGCAGGAGGAGCCCTCGGACTTGGTTGCCAACACCAATGCTAATGACGGCAAAAAGAAGAATCGAGGTTTCAGTGGGAAGAGGCCGTGTAACTCTGAAGAGTTACTCAAGGGCCCTTGCCCACACCACGCCACGGCTGACGGTCCGGCGAGTCATTCCTGGGAGAACTGTTTCGTGATGCGAGAGTTTCGGGCAGAGGCGATCAAGAAGAGTCAAAACGAAGATCCAGACCGGCGCCAGGACCAACTCGCCACGCCCAACCAAAGACACAACCCCTTCGACGGCTTTCCCGAACAGGGGGCTCAGGAAGGCCCGCAGCCAGGCGGCGGCCAGTACCCGGTGCACCACCAACGGCGGTACAACCCGCCGGGAACCTTCCAGTAACCGCCCCCACAGGGGGCTCCGCATGACCAGGATGATAATGGGGGCTTCCGCAACAACCCCAAACAGCTAAGTAATGGGCAGTACCACGTTTTCACTACTAATGCTTGCAGGCGGGATAAGAAGGTAAATCACCGGGCGTACAGCGTTTCTGATCCAGCGATCCCCAGATATCTCCATTGGTCTGAGTAGAGCATAACATGGAGCAGGGAGGATCACCATCCAAGAATAGATAATCCGGGCAATCTGGCGTTGGTCGTGGCCCCGCAAGTGGGGGGTTACACCCTGTCAAAGGTATTAATGGATGGTGGCAGCATCATCAATATCCTATACTTCGACACCTTCCAGAAGATGAATCTATTGGAGAAAGACTTGATGCCTTCAACCACAGTTTTCCACGGAATTGTCCCGGGCAAGTCGGCTTATCCCATAGGCCGGGTGAGGCTCACAGTGGCATTTGGAACTGCGCAGAATTACAGGTCGGAGTCTCTAATATTTGAGGTGGTCAAACTGAAAAGCCCCTACCATGCGCTGTTCGGGCGACCGGCTTACGCCCGTTTCATGGCCCGCCCATGCTATGTCTACCTCAAGCTCAAAATGCCTAGTCCTAAAGGACCCATCACAGTTGAGGGAGATAGAAGGATCGCAAAGGAATGTGAAGAAGAGGACGCGGCGTATGCGGAAGTCGCCTGTGCGGCGGAAGAGCTCAAACACCATCGGGCCAATGTTGACCCGGCGGATATGTCGCCACTCAAGAAGCCAACCACAGATTCTAAGTCGCCCCTCAAATTCAAGCCGATGGATGACACTAAGACAATCGATTTCGTGCCTGGCGATTCATCCAAGCAGTTCACCATTGGGATGGGTCTGGACCCCAAATAGGAAAGCGCGCTCATCGAATTCATCCGTGAGAATCGGGACATCTTCGCATGGAAACCTTCTGACATGCCTGGTGTACCGAGAGAATTCGCTGAGCACCATCTTAATGTTGACCCAAAATGCAAACATGTCCAACAGTACCTTCGCAGATTTAACGAGGAACGACGCAAGGCGATTGGAGAAGAAGTCGTCCGTCTTTTAGCCGCCGGGTTCATCGTGGAAGTTTTCCACCCCAAATGGCTGGCTAACCCGGTGTTGGTACTCAAGAAGAATGGCACTTTCCGTATGTTTATTGACTATATAGATCTCAACAGAGCTTGTCGCAAAGATCCCTTCACTCTTCCCCGCATCGATCAAATCATTGACTCGGTGGTGGGATGCGAACGATTGTGTTTTCTGGACGCCTATTCAGGTTATCACCAGATCAAGATGGCCGTGGAAGATCAGGAGAAGACGGCCTTCATAACCCCCTTCGGGGCCTTTTGCTATGTGTCCATGCCTTTCGGACTCAAGAGCGCGGGGGCAACTTATCAACGCTGCATCCAGAATTGTCTTTGTAACCAGATTGGTCGCAACGTCCATGCTTATGTCGACGATATTGTGATCAAGACCCGCCAGGGGGAGACACTATTGGAAGACCTTAAGGAGACTTTTGATAATTTACAGGTATATATGATGAAGCTAAATCCTACCAAGTGCGTTTTTGGTGTACCTGCAGGAAAATTGCTGGGTTTCTTGGTATCGGAGCGCGGCATCGAGGCTAACCCGGACAAGATTGAAGCGGTTACCTCTGTCGGAAAACCGGCGAATGTTAATCAAGTTCAACGGCTGGCGGGCCGCATTGCGGCTTTAAGTCGTTTTGTGAGTCGCCTAGGGGAAAAGGCGATTCCTCTTTATCAATTGTTGAGGAAGTCCGATCGATTCGTATGGACAGATGAGGCAGACGAGGCGCTCGAGGCCCTAAAACGCCAATTGGTTAACCCGCCGGTCCTGGCGGCCCCGACTGAAAAGGAGCCTATGCTTCTGTATATCGCGGCAAATTCCAAGGCAGTAAGCGTGGATGTGGTCGTTGAAAGAAAGGAAGAAGGGAAGGAATACCAAGTGCAACGCCCAGTATATTTTATCAGCGAGGTGTTAACTCTTTCCAAACATCGATACCCGCATTGGCAAAAACTGGTCTATGGGGTGTTTATGGCGAGTCGAAAGCTTAAGCATTATTTCCAGGAGCACCCGATCACCGTGGTCAGTTCTGCTCCCCTTGGTGACGTCATCCAGAATCGGGAGGCAACAGGGCGAATCGCCAAATGGGCGATAGAGCTTGGGTCTCATCACATACAATATACTCCCCGCACAGCTATCAAGTCCCAGGCGTTAGTTGATTTCGTTAACGACTGGACAGAGCTACAGGCTCCGGAAGATCGGCCTGACCTTACCTACTGGACTATTTACTTTGATGGATCCAGGCAGTTGGAAGGCTCGAGGGCTGGTGTGGTGTTAGTATCCCCTCAAGGAGATAAGTTCTCTTATGTTCTCCGACTCACGTTTCCCTGCACTAATAATGCGGCGGAATATGAAGCTTTGCTTCACGGCTTGCGACTCGCAAAAGAGATGAACCTAACGCGAGTCAGGTGCTTTGGTGATTCCGATTTGGTGGGGCAGCAAGTTTCGGGTACCTGGGACTCTCGGGATCCCATGATGGCAGCTTACAGACGAGCTCTGTCTGATGTGGCGGGTCATTTTCATGGCTATTAGGTGGACCATATTGACCGGCGCCTCAATGAGGCAGCTGATGCCCTCTCGCGACTCGGCTCTCAGAGAAAACCGGTTCCCCCTAATGTTTTTCTGGATGTCTTGCATAAACCGTCCGTGGTTTTACCCTCAGAGGAGGAATTGGCAATACCGGATCCCGAGTCTCAGCTCGTAGCGGCTCTCCATGTCACTCCAGATTGGGTTCTCCCTTATCTGGCTTACCTCACTCGCGGCGAGTTACCCACCGACGAAGTTTTGGCTCGCTAGATCATTCGGCGCAGCAAATCCATGGTCATCATTAATGGCGAGTTATATAAACGGAGCGCTTCTGGGGGTTTTCAGCGATGTGTTTCCCCCGAGGAAGGATGCGCCATCCTAAATGACATTCATTCCGGAGACTGTGGACACCACGCCGGGTCACGTTCTTTGGTATCGAAGGCTTTTCGTCATGGTTTCTTTTGACTGACGGCTCATGCAGATGCAGAAGACATAGTACGTTGGTGCGAGGGGTGCCAACGTTATGGGAGGCAGGCTCATGTGCCGGCACAAGAATTGAGAATGATTCCCATTACTTGGCCTTTTGCAGTCTGGGGGCTGGACATGGTCGGTCCCTTTAAAATGTCCTCCAACAAGAAGACCCACCTATTGGTGGCGGTTGATAAATTCACCAAGTGGGTTGAGGCGGAACCTGTTGGAGCTTGCGATGCGGAGACAGCGGTCAAATTTCTAAAGAAGCTGATTTTCCGTTTTGGATATCCGCACAGTATTATCACGGACAATGGTACTAACTTGTCCCAAGGGGCGATGCAGGATTTTTGTCGTCGAGAACATATTCGACTCGATATTTATGCAGTTGCTCACCCGCAATCCAACGGGCAAGCAGAGCGGGCGAATCAGGAGGTCTTGCGAGGAATCAAACCTCGACTCATGGTTCCCCTGGAAAGGACTCCAGGGTGTTGGGTTGAAGAGTTACCTTCGGTACTGTGGAGTATTCGGACCACCCCGAACCGATCCACGGGATTCACCCCCTTCTTTTTGGTCTATGGAGCAGAGGTTGTTCTCCCCACTGACATAAGGCATGACTCTCTTAGAGTCGCCGCGTATGTGGAGCAGGATAATGAGCTGGTGCGTCAGGATTCTTTGGATGCCTTGGAGGAGGCGCGTGACCTGGCTGCGGCCCGTTCGGCTATCTATCAGCAAGATTTGCAGCGTTATCATAGTCGCCGGGTTAAGAGTCGAACCTTTCAGGAAGGCGACTTAGTGCTTCGTCTAATACAAGATCGAGCAGGCATGCACAAGTTGTCACCCCCGTGGGAAGGGCCGTTCGTCGTCAGCAAGAACCTCCACAATGGCTCTTATTATTTCATGGATCTTCGGCCTAATCGACCGACCACAGAGGCTGAGTCAATTCGCCCCTGGAATATTGCCCATTTGCGGCCTTACTACACTTGAGCTCTTAAGCTCCACATTTTGTAAGTTTTCAGTTTCATTATGAAGTAATAAAATACTCCCCGACTTGGGGGCTTCTTCATTAAAAGAGCAAATTGTGTCATCCTGTTGCGACCGTATGAGCCGACAGAATATGCATTTAGGGTGGGTGCACGAGCTTTCTGACTCGCCTCCCCCTGTCGCGACCTTATGAGCCGACGAAACCTGCATTTAGGGTGGGTGCACGAGCTTTCTGACTCGCCTCCCCCTGTCGCGACCTTATGAGCCGACGAAACCTGCATTTAGGGTGGGTGCACGAGCTTTCTGACTCGCCTCCCCCTGTCGCGACCTTATGAGCCAACGAAACCTGCATTTAGGGTGGGTGCACGAGCTTTCTGACTCGCCTCCCCCTCTCGCGACCTTATGAGCCGACGAAACCTGCATTTAGGGTGGGTACACGAGCTTTCTGACTCGCCTCCCCCTGCCGCGACCTTATGAGCCGACGAAACCTGCATTTAGGGTGGGTGCACGAGCTTTCTGACTCGCCTCCCCCTGTCGCGACCTTATGAGCCGACGAAACCTGCATTTAGGGTGGGTGCACGAGCTTTCTGACTCGCCTCCCCCTGTCGCGACCTTATGAGCCGACGAAACCTGCATTTAGGGTGGGTGCAAGAGCTTTTTGACTCGCCTCTCCCTGTCGCGACCTTATGAGCCGACGAAACCTGCATTTAGGGTGGGTGCACGAGCTTTCTGACTCGCCTCCCCCTGTCGCGACCGTATGAGCCAACGAAATCTGCATTTAGGGTGGGTGCACGAGCTTTCTGACTCGCCTCTCCCTGTCGCGACCTTATGAGCCGACAAAATTACTGTTTCTATGGCATAGCCTTGAAGTTTTTAAGCCTTTTTCTTTTAAATACTTGTTGAAAATATCAATAGTTTGTTTGTTTTCACATATGCTGTTTTCAAAGCTTAAGACAGGAGGGTGATAAGAATTGTTTCATCCATGGCGAATTAAGCATTATAGAAGACTCTTGTAAAGGCGGGTCAAATATTTCAAATCTCCTTAACGGCGATATAAGGGTTCTCGCAGAAGGTATCATCAAAAACAGTACTGACTTACGGAAAAAGGACCTATTACATGGCTCTCAGGCCAAATTTAATAAAGTTTACTTTGTTGGCGCCTCGGGATCATCCTGACGTGAGCTCTGGCCGACTTCGATTTGCAAGTCGCCCAATACCCAATTGCACTTGGCCAAAGCAGCAAAGTCGTCTTCGTCAGTCAAAATTGATGCCAAGTCTGCTTCCAAATCGAAAGGATTCTTGGGTCGCCGAGGAGTTAGGTTGGTTGTCACGAAGGTTGGCGGGCTGACTTTCTTGTTTCTGCTATCATAAGTCGCCTGGTATTTTGTTAAATCAAGGCTTGCGGCAAGTTGAGTTGCAGCCAGCCGAGAGTCCTTGACAACTCGTTGATAATCCTCTTCAACAAATTCTGATCCATCGTCTTTGAGCTGAGGAAAGCCTGCGGCTACTTCTTCTAAGTTAATCTCTGGAGCATACGCCAAACAGTGACTCAGGGCAGTCAGAACACCTTTTCGGGCGGCTGACTGAGTTAACTCGCCGATCTGGGGGGGAAGTGTAGACAAGCAGCCAAGCACCTTCTTGATGGAAGTGATAGGTTCTTTGGCACCCATCACAGCTTTGACAGTCAAGACGCTGCCTGTGTACAGTTGCTCTGTCAGCGTGTAAATCGCCTTCAGCATCAACACACAGTCTTCTTGAAGGTTGGCGGCTCTCGGACCTCAATTATGATGGTTAGCGACTTAACATGAGTGTTATTTTAGAAAAAAAAGAAGAAAGGAGGAGATCGAAGGTTTAAGTAAGGCTTACCAAAGACGGCTTGCGTCATGTTGGAGATATGATGCTTTAAGTCGGATAATTCCTGTTGAACAGTCGCCAGCCTAGCTTCAGCTTTCTCTGCTCTCTTCAAGGCGGCATTTTGGTCAGCCTGAGCTTTTTTCAACTCGGCCTTAAGTTCTACCAGTTCGGCCAAGGCCAATTGACATTTTTCCTCCGACTGAGCTCGGGCGTCTTGTTGTCCAGCTAAATTTTTCCTTAAGTCGCCCAGCGCTGATTCGGTCTGAGCAAGATTTTCCTATTGAAAATTTAAAATAAGGGCAAGTCTCAGAACTACTGCAAAGCAATATCCCTGACACTTGGGGGCTAATGTATAATTTTTTCAGATAAAATTATACAAAAATCAAGACCCGGCTCATCTTTTTACTGATGACCCGGCCCTTGGGGTTACTGGTCGCAAAAGTTTTTTCTAAATTTTTAAAGACCCGGCTCATCTTTTTACTGATGACCCGGCCCTTGGGGGTTAATGGGAATAACAAAGTATAACAAAACTTGCAAACTTACCTCATGTTTTTTGTTTAACATCTGCAGCAGGTTTTTCTCCATCTCATAGTTTGCTTCCAGGCGACTTGCAAAGCCAGAGGAGAGTTCCTTAAACTCCAAATTGGCATATTCGGAAAGTTTTCCCTTGGAGAGCCCAGACTCGGGAATGCCTTGGGAGGAGGATGCTACATGTTTGGATAAAACTGTCGCCGCCGGCTTAGAAAAGCCAGAACCGGTAATAACCACAGCATCTGGGTCTTCTGTTGTTGTCAATGGGCTCGGCGGCTTAGGGGCATCCATTGTTTCCTTTGGCGACTCAGGAAGATCCACTTGAGTCGCGGGCTCAGTCTGATCCGGATTGTCCTGGTTCGGAGTTGATTCTCTCATGGGTTCTGGAGCCGCGTCAGGAGTTGATCCGCTGGTTTTCCTCTTCTTAGCTTGTGCCCTAAAAAAAGGGAATAAGCACGTTAAGGAATTGAAAGGCTCGTTATTCTCAAAAGTCACGGCAAGGTTATCAAAAGACTTACCCCGGAACTCGAATCATTGGTGGAAGTGTCGACATCACTGAGTCGCCGGAAGTGGGAGGAGAGTTTTGCAAAATAATTATACGTCAATAATACAGGCGGGTTACGAGCATGATCCAAAGAGAAATGGAGAATGGCTACTAATAAAGAGTACCTCGCTTGGTTTTCTTTTATTTGTTGCTGGTAAGCCGGATACCAGGTCGCCAGAGTGACTTCGTGTTTTTCGGTTTGAGGCATGTTGTGCTTTCTTCAGTAGGAAATTTGGGTCCAGATAAGCATTTGGATGTGAGAGGGGAACTTTCCCACAAATTCGCGTGGCCGGCTTAGGTGGAGAAGGAGATGAATCGGAGGAAACAGAAATTACCTCAACAGAGTCCTCCTGGCTTTCGTTATCCTCATTCTATTTCAAGGAAAGGGAGAGATATAAATATAAAGGTTAAACAGTGACGGGTGGCGAGTGAAAAGAGGACGAATTTTTACCTCTGAAGGTGTATCGCCGACTTGAGATTCGTCGACTTCGGATGGCTCAACCGCAACAGATTTGCCTTTACCCTTGGTTTTCTTCGAGGGCGGCTTGACATTTTTCATGGCTTGCTTTTTGGGCCTCCTGGACCAGAACTTATCGCCTTTCTGAAATGGCATATATTACGAAACCACAATACAAATGAAGCATAAAGAATAAAGACCAAAGGCGGGTCAGGTTTGGTTACCTTGGGCGCCGGGTTAATTTTGCAGAAAGGCTTAAGGCCGATTTGGCCGCACTTTCCCGCAGGCTCGCCAGTCAGCTTTTTGATGATGGTAACAATGTCCTTTTCCGTTAAAGCTGTGCGAAAATAGCATTGAGGATGATCCAGGGTGCCATCAATCTCACACATCAGACCATCCCCGCGGCTCAGAGGGAGGATACGCCATTCAACCCAGCAGCGGATTAGGTCGACCCCGGTAAGACCATTGTTCGTCAAAGATCTTAGTTCAGATAGTATTGGGATGAATTCCGATTCCTCCCCCTCGGTAAGCTTGTCTGGGAGCTTGAAGTTGGTCGGAAGGCGAGTTGGCCTGTAACCCAGAAGCTTGTTCTCGCCAGCAAGAGACGTCTCTTGGCAGTAAAACCAAGACTCGCCCCAGCCTTTGGGATGACTAGGCATGATGAGTGAGGGGAATGGGCTATCCCTGCAGCGCTGGACATTGACGCCACCGAGTTCCAGGCTGAGGCCGTTGTGGAATTCTGTTTGGCGATTCAGATGGAAAAAATGCTAGAATAAGGGGACAGAAGGCTCGATCCGTAGATAAGCTTCACAGAGAACTTGGAATTGGCTCAAATTGCTTATGGAATTGGGTCCCAGATCCTGGAGTCGGACGTTCAGGAAAGTCAAGGCGTCCCTAAGAAATTTTGATCCAGGCGGCTTAAAACCTCGTTCCAGGTGTTCAACAAAAACTACTATTTCCCCTTCTTTGGGGTTAGGGAGATCTTCTCCTAACCCGGTGCGCCAGCCGATAACATCTTGAGGATCCAAACAGCCCGTTTTCACATAATTGGCTAATAAGGCGTCATCAATGGACCTTGGTTAATGTCTACGGACCATGTCACGGGGAGGCCCGTGATCTTTTTGTGAGTTAGCTTTACAATCTTCATATACCCACTGGGGCTAACTGGCTACTTCTTGGGGACTTTAATTTCATTAGATCCCCTGACAATAGAAACCTCCCTGGGGCTGATGTAAATGACATGTTCATCTTCAATGAAATTATTGGGCATTTGGGACTATTGGAGCTTCCCATCAAAGGTAGATCCTACACTTGGTCCAATATGCAAGACACTCCTCTTCTGGAGCAGCTGGATTGGTTCTTTACATCCACCAATTGGATCTCTTCTTATCCTCTCACCCAAGTGCTCCCTCTGGCAAAGACTGCATCTGATCATGTGCCTTGTGTGGTCACTATCAACACCTCCATCCCCAAATGCAACTTATTTCGTTTTGAGAACTACTGGGTTGAAATGGAGGGCTTCATGGAATGTGTGCAGCAATCGTGGCTCATTCCTTCACGAAAGACTCACATCTCTGCTATTATCATGGATAAGATGAAGCATCTTTGCCAGGCTCTGAAGAAATGGCAGACGTCCCTGTCTCAGTTAAAGCACCTTATTTCCAGATGTAACCAAGTGGTGCTATGCTTGGATGAGCTGGAAGAGCTGGGGTACTTATTCAGACCGGAAGCTAATTTCAGGAATCTTGTTAAATTGCATTTGGAACATCTACTACACCTTCAATGTTTATACTGGAAGAAGAGGGCCACTATTCGATTCATTAAGGTTGGTGAGGAAAATACCAAATTCTTTCATGCTATGGCCACTGAAAGGTACAGGAAGAATTCTATTGCCTCTCTCAAGTTAAATGATGGGTCTATTATCTCTGATCATGATCAAATAACTGCATGCTTCTGGGCATCTTTCAAAGATCGAATGGGAACTTCTCTTGGCATTAATATGGCTTTTGACCTTGACTCCCTACTGGAGGAAGTTCAGGGTCTTGACATTCTCACAGAGCCCTTCTCCAAATCTGAGATGGATATAACTGTGCATCATATGCCTACTGACAAAGCCCCTGGGCCTGATGGTTTCAATGGACTTTTTTTCAAAAAATGCTGGCACATTATTTCCCCTGAGTTTTATCAACTTGCTGCTGATTTTCATGCTGGCCAGGCTCAGCTAGTAAACATGAATTCTTCCTATATTACACTCATTCCCAAAACCAGGTCACCTGAACAGGTGGGAGACTATAGACCGATATCTCTTACTGGCATGGGTCTTAAATTTTTGTCCAAAATGATTGCCAATCGGCTACAATTGCAGATTGTTAAATGTCTGCACAAGAACCAATATGGTTTTATCAAATCTAGGACTATCCAGGATTGTGTGGGCTGGACTCTTGAGTACCTGCATCAATGTCATCAATCCAAGAGACCTATAGTTATCCTTAAGTTGGATTTTGAAAAGGCATTTGATTCTGTGGAGCATGCATTCATCTTCCAGATTCTTCGAGCCAAGGGCTTTAATGATCGATGGATGCTTTGGGTCAAGCAGCTTCTAGCCTCTGGATCTTCTTCAGTTCTCATCAATGGTGTGCCTGGGAAGAAGTTCATGTGCAAAAAAGGTGTCAGACAGGGAGATCCTTTGTCCCCTTTGCTGTTTGCTATTGCTGCTGATTTTCTACAGACTCTGGTGAATAAATTGCGGGTGGATGGACTGATCCAGCTGCCTATTCCTACCCATGATAAAGATTACCCTATAGTGCAATATGCTGATGATACTCTCATCATCTTACCAGCTGACAAATCACAATTGTTGCAGCTTAAGGAAATGCTTTTTCTTTTCTCTCAGTCCAGTGGGTTACAGGTCAATTATCACAAATCTGCACTCTTACCTGTCAACATTCCTTCTCAGCATCTACAGGATCTGGCGGATTCCATTGGCTGTAAAGTGGGAACTCTCCCCTTCACATATCTGGGACTGCCTGTTGGAACCACTAAACCCCGAATCATCGATCTCATGCCTCTGTTGGATAAAATGGAAAGAAGGCTCAGTGCTAGTTCCTCATTTCTTGCTCAGGGGGGCAGATTGCAATATGTCAACTCAGCATTGTCTGTTGTTCCCCTCTTCTTCTTATGCAGCCTGGATCTGCCACCAGGGATACTGAAGCAATTAGAGCGAATTCAACGTCAATGCCTATGGCGAAGAAATGGGAATGATCATGCACCCTCTCTTGCTGCTTGGCCACTGGTGTGCAGGCCTAAGAATAAAGGGGGGTTAGGGATTGTGAATTTAGCCGTTCAGAATGAAGCTCTTCTGCTCAAACATGCTGATAAATTCCTTAATCATGCTGATATCCCTTGGGTTCATCTGATTTGGAACACTTACTATCACCACACTGTACCTCAGGGCACTGCACTTTGTGGCTCCTTTTTGTGGAAGGACATATGCAAACGTCTTGACCAATTCAGAGCTTTTACTTATGTCTTGCCTAATAAGGGTGATTCCTTCTTGTTCTGGTCTGATTCCTGGCTACTTGGCAACTCCACTATGCCATTGGCAGTTCGATTCCAGCGATTGTTCTCCTTTGTAGCTGATCCTTTTTGCACAGCTCAAGAAGTTTTTGCTGCTTTTTCTGAGGATCGTCTGCTCTCTCTGTTTCATCTTCCACTATCTGCTCAAGCTTATCAGGAACTGTCTGTTGTCCAATCTTTAGTTCTGGACCTGGATCTGGATAATCATGCCTTTGACAGATGGGTATGGCGCAAGAACGCTAAGGGCTATACACCCAAGGCCTACTATGCTCATGTTCATAGCAGTATTGTGCCTAACCCTCTGCTTAACTGGATCTAGAAAAGTTGCTGTACCATGGAAGTTAAGATGTTTGCCTGGATGCCCATTATGGATAGGCTGAACACACAGGACATGCTGGAACGGCGTCACTGGAAGGTTTCTGATTCTAATCTCTGTGTGTTGTGCCATGCCAGAGTCAAGGAAGACAGAGATCATTTATTCTTCACATGCATGTTCAGCAACAGGGTTTGGAACTACCTACAGATTACTTGGCAGGGGTCTTCTATGTGGACTGCTACTGCTGCAGCTAGAAAGAACTTCCCTCATCCGTTCTTTGCTGAGGTTGTTTTCACTGCCTGTTGGAATATCTGGACCACCAGAAATGCAAAAGTCTTCAACCAGGAACAGCCAAAGTTCAAGAAATGGAGAGCTGGATTTATTCATGATGTTTCTTTATTAGCTCATAGAATTAAGGCTAGTTTCAGGGATGATCTCCTTAAGTGGATTTCCTTTTTGCCTCCTTGAGGTCTGTATCTCTCTGCTCCCCCCCTCTCTGTACATTCCATACCATCTCTTGTACATACAGTTTTCATAGTTGCAATACAGAAAATGGCTGTGGGGGGTTTTCCCTACAGTAGCCGGTCAAAAAAAACCTTGGTAGGAAGCCAGTCTCTCTTGAAGACGGCACCCATGCTACAAATAAGTAAAGTATGATATTACATGTCTTGGACACCTACTATATGGGTGGAATCGGGTCATTTAACCCGCCGAGTACTTTGATTAAAAGAAAGATTTAACTCGCCAGATCAAAGGGCCGAGTTGGGTCACTATGGCGACTTACGGAAGTATGGTTATTCCCAAGGGCTACGTTCTGAAGATGGTAAAGGCGTTTCATTTGAAGTACCAGGAGGTGAAGACTACAAACAACTTTTTGTGAACAGTAAATAAGGAATGGATCTACCAGACAGACACGAAAACCTACAGAAAATGACTGGGCACGATAGTTATTATCAAATGATGCCCTTCGTTTGGTGGAGACACTATTTTCAAAGATTCACGAGTACAACGGATAAGTAAAAAGTATTCGGAACATTAGCTATCCTACCAATACTCGTGCTAATCAATTCAGAGCAGATAGCGTTCATGTGCGAGGAGCTTCAAGAATACAGCAATGGCGGAAGTTCAAAAGCGGAGAGCAAATCTACTCCTAAAAAATAAATGGAAGCCTAACCTGATGCTGTCGGGTGGGAGAGAAACGACGGTGATGGGGTTTACTGGAGAAGCACGGGCGTCCCGTTGAGCGAAGAAGTTTCCGGCGGCGGCGAGGTTCGTGGTGAATGGCGAGGTGACCGACGGCGATGCGGTCGAAGATGACGATGCCAGATGTGTTGGTTCTGGCGCGAGGATGGACGACGGCGAAAGCCCACGGGCGGCACCGGGGCTCCTCGCGTGAAGGTCGAAGGCATGCCCGGCGACGGATTTCCTCGGGGCGATGCGGTTTTCTCACTGCGCCGGTGGGGAGGAAGGTGACAGGACTGGTAGGTGGGAAGCGACAGTTCTGTCCACCCCCTCGGCCTATTTATCAAGGTAGGTGCTGGAATCGAGGCACCATGAGCGGGAACCGCCGGAGGGATAAAAGATCCGCTATAAATGTGCGCCGAAAATTTCGGGATAACAATGCGTTAAGGATCCGTTGGTGTTGTGGTGATCTTCCCGAAAAAAGAGGAGCAAGAAAAGGCCAGTTAGTAATGATCTGGCGATTTAAAGGATTTTCAGTGCTCAAAGGGCAATGGCGGGTGTGCAATTTTTTGACAGATGAAGAAAAATGGGGGAGATGAATCGCCTTCAATAGAGCAGAGGTATTTGCGTGATGAAGAAAGGTTCAAGTCAATTTGGGGCCTAATGTTGGGGATATGACCTGAGGATGACCCGCCCTAGTTGGGTCGGGTTATCCGTTGGGCGATTCATCTAAATGTTTAATTGGGCCTCGCTTTGTCCGAATCAAAGTTGTACGACGAGTACGGCTCTCGGCGGGTCTCCTAGCTTTGGAAGATGGCGATTCAAAGACCACATTGGTCACGAGTTGTAAAAAGGAAGGAATCCTTGTAAACCCTAGGGAATCGACCTATATATAAAGGCGAGGTCCCGAGGGACAGGGGACAGGTTAGAAATCATCGAGTGCTAGGTTTAGGCGAGTTACGCCTCCCTTGTAATCGAGTTCATATCAATACACACAAAGCAGGACGTAGGCTATTACCTCCTCTCGAGGGGCCGAACCTGGGTAAATCGTCGTGTCTCTCCCGCTTAACCCCTTTGAGTCGCCACCAAGGTGCGATGGCTCCAGTACTAAGTCCTTTCACGAGGACATCTGCCGTGAAGAAACCACGACAGGAGGGGCAGCGCTGGCAGGGGCGTGCGGCGGCGCAGGGAGGGGAGGCCGTAGGGGACGGAGGGCATGAGGGAGCAGCGCAGGGAGGGGCCGGGTGGATCCGACCTGGGGGAGGGGGCGCCGAGCGGCGCATGGGAGGGGTGGCCATAGGGGAGGGAAGGGTGCGGGGGAGGGGCATCGTAGGGAGGTGGGGCGTCGCGGGGGAGGGCAGTGCAGTGGTCGGCCAGGTGGTGGCGGTGCCGGGTGGGGGAGGCGCCAAGTGGGGGAGGCCTGGGGGAGAGGGTCGTCGCGGGGGAGGGTGGTGTAGGGAGGGGGCCGTCGTGGGGGAGGGTTTTGCGGTGGTCGGCCGGGTGGTGGCGGCGCCGGGTGGGGGAGGCCTATGGGAGGAGGGCGACAAGGTGGGGTTGGAGCCGGGTGGGGGAGGCCTGTGGGAGGAGGGCGACGAGGTGGGGTTGGAGCCGGGTGGGGGAGGCATCGGGTGGGGGCAGCCGTTAGTGGGGTTGGTGGGCCGCTGTCCCCTTTGTCGTCCGCCATGCTCCCAGGCAGACAACAAAGAAGTTTTTGGCGGACGACAAAGATACGGCAGATGGCAAACGTAATGGCTACAACTATGATTTTTCTTTGTCGTCTGCCATGTCTTTGCCATCAGCTTGGTCCATCTTTGTCGTCCGCCAGCTGACGGCAAAGAAGCGACTAATGGCAAAGCACT